>NW_020176571.1:6627818-6630941 GCF_003031525.2 Neophocaena asiaeorientalis asiaeorientalis
AACAAAGACCTAACACAGCCAAAAATAAATAAATGAATAAATAAATTTATAAAAAAAAAAAAAAAAAATTATATTCATGGGGACTCCCCTGGTGGTCCAGTGGTTAGGGCTCTGCGCTTTCACTGCCAAGGGCCCGGGTGTGATACCTGGTCGGGGAACTAAGATCCCGCAAGCCACGATGCATGGCCAAAAAACAAAAAAAAAAGAAAAAAAAAATTATATTTAGGAAGACTACATAATAATGACCAAAAAACATACAGAATATACTATTACATGAAATAGCAATACAGAAATTTGTATATAAATCACACGGAAAAGGAATACTTGGACAAAGAGATGAACATCACCTCCAAAGTTGAAAACACTGTGGTTAGGCCACATGATAATAGTGATTTTTCTCAAATGCATTTAAAGGTGAAGGATCTGTTCGTTCTGCAGTATTTATGGCAATTTAGGGTCTCCCCACCTACTCTCACCATCAGAGGTAGTTCAATCCCAGAACTCTGATACTAGAGGTCAGGAAGACAAGAAAGCAGATGTGGGCACAAAGCAGGTACATTTGCATAACATGTTCATGTCATTTGTCTGAGTGTACCTCCCACTTAGATTCCGAAGCCAGGCGTAAATGTTCTACACGTCTATCTTTTGTTTATAGCCATGCTTCTACTTCCTTTCATCACTGCAGGCACGAGCTCATTTTAAAGTAAGTCGGTCTTCTTTAGTCCCCCATGACATACACCTCCCCAGCAGGTGGACCACCCTCCAGCCTTGAGAATCAGGAAGGCTCACCCCCTCCCAGCAGGTGCAGGCAAAAGAGCCAAGAATGCAGGTTCGGAGCCATAGGAAAGCCAAACGACTCGCTGGTGGTGAAACAAGCTTCCTGGCTCTTACCTGGGCGATTGTATCCTGCTGAGTCCTGGGTGGCAAGTGGGTACATTGGTGACGGACCCGGGTAGAGGTGGGGGGCTTGAGGGTGCACATAAGAGTTCACTGCCAAAGCAAGACAAGAGTTAAGTGAGTGGGACCATTGTATTCAAGGAAGCAGAGTCAGACAGAGAGGGAGAAAAAAGTACGCTTCCTCCCCTTCATCTCTTCTCCCTTCCCCGCTCTGTTCTGTAGCTCCTGTGGGCATCAAGGCTTTCTGCAGAAGCTATCAGTCCTCACCACGTAGGGCACAAAGGGATCCGATACTAGTGGAGTTCAATATCACAGCTATCAGAAGGATGACAAATATGGAACCGTGATCATTGACTCTTACTTCACCAGTTTGAAGACCATATAACTGTAGAGAATCACAACTCCACCTAATTACGATCCAGGGAAGGGTTACTGAGACACAAATTGGGAACAGGGACTTTCTCCTCCCTTTTCTTCAGTAACCCTGACCTCCCAGATCAAGATCTAAAAGGAATCATACGGTCTATTTCTTTGGCATTTGGATCACTGCTCATAAGCTGATGTTTCTCAGTTCTCTTCTGCCCTTCTCGTCCCCCTTCCTTTTCATCATCCAGTCTCCACCTCCTTGGCAGCTTGCTTTGTGCGGTACCTTGGTTCATGGCTGGCTCCTGCTTGCCACTAGTGAGGGCACAGGAATCAGCGATGCGGGCGGGGGCGGGTGGCCGGTGGGAGCCCCCCTGGGGGGGCACGTGACCAGTCTGAGTGAGGAAGTGGTTGAGGGAGTCACACAGATTGGCAATGTGATGCTGGTCCAGGCTCCAGTTCTTCTGCTCTGCCTGCCGCAGACTCTCCATCAGCTCTGCAAACAGAGCAGCAAGAAAGGCTAGCCTTGCGGACGCCCCAGTGCCCCTAGCGGCTCTATACCCAACTCACTGCTCCGACTACACGGCCAACCAACACGGCTGATTACGTGCGCTACCAAAAATTGACATCCGCTAGAGGCCTACATTTTCAAACTCTCATTCCATTTCTTCCTTACTAAATTCTTTTCTTTTTTTAAATTTTTTTTAACATCTTTGTTGGATATAATTGCTTTACAGTGGTGTGTTCGTTGCTGCTGTATAACAAAGTGAATCAGCTATACGTATACATATGTCCCCATATCCCCTCCCTCTTGCGTCTCCCTCCACCCTCCCTATCCCACCCCTCTAGGGGGTCACGAAGCACCGAGCTGATCTCCCCGTGCTATGCGGCTGCTTCCCACTAGCTACCTATTTTACATTTGGTTCCTTAGTAAATTCTTATTATAATTTCCATCTTTCTGATGAGTAAGTTTCAAAGTGACTGAGTGAATTAGCCGTGGTCACAGGGTCAGTAAATGGTGACAAAACTACAAAATAGTGGTCCAGGGTGATGAGTTCCTGAGAGTCCTGTTCTCCCGAAGATAAAACTCAGTGGAATAAACCACCGTCATATTTTGCATTAAGGCAGAAATTAATTAAAACTAACTTGAAGAGAGCATCAATATTATCCACCTTGTGTGACGTGAAATCCTCCACCCTCAAGCTTCACTTAACCATCCCCTCCTGCTTCCGGTTTCCACTGGGTTTTTCCACTTCCGCTATATCCCTCTTCCCTCCAGGCACCATCCTTTGATCACTAACCTGAGAACTGTGACTGCTCAATGCTGGACCAGTTGAGCCGGTTCACCATCTTGAAGCTTTCCTTTAAGGAGTCAATATTGGAGCACCAGTCAGGAGGAAAGGCTGTAAAGAGGGGGGCGTGGTAATGAGACAGAGTGAGGGGTAAGAGAGCCGCCAACTGACAGCAGACTGGCTACTGAATGCAAGATTCTTGCGTCTCCGCAGGTTATCAGCTGCATGACCGAGATAATTTTGGACTCTCCCTCCCTGTAGATTTAGGACAAACAAAGCTATCGATGCTTTAATTACAGACAGCCAAGCTCATGGGCAAAAGAATATGGAAAACCATCCCAATTTATCCAAGAATTCTCTAATACAGAGCTCTTAGCAGCAACCTCTGTGGCTCAGACGAGCTCTCGTGGGAGAGAGGCTACAAGACCCGCTGTTAAACTTCCTAACCAGCCGCACCTCCTGCCAGAGTCAGAACAGGGGGCTCAACCCGCAGTCCTCTAGGGTCTCCCTGCACCCTCCCTACTCACCAAAGCCAGTGCTGTTGATGGGAGCCTGGCCTTGTGCCTGGGGC
>NW_020176571.1:6630954-6642266 GCF_003031525.2 Neophocaena asiaeorientalis asiaeorientalis
GTGCTGGGGCAGCAGGGTCCCCTGGGCCCCCTTCCTCCCCCGCCCCGGCAGGGATAACCGACAGACGGAGGCCCTCGACAGCACCGACAACCGCTGAAATTTTAGCCAAAAGGTCAGCATGCACCTTTTCATGCTATTTTTCAAGGATCTGGGATGTAGTCCTGGAATCACAGTTTCAAAAGACATCGGACATCAGGTAAAGTTCCAAAAGCAAATTATAAATAAAACAAAGCCATGGGCCTCTGTTCTCTCCTTTTCCTTATTGTCCTACACGCTTCTGCCTCTTGCAGTCACTACGAAAAACGGAGTCTGGGTACGCAGTAGAGTGGGGACGGATGAATTTCTCAAACAGATGGGGCAGGGAAGAGCTCGAGATGGAGACCCGGGCTTTCAGCCTTCAGCCGTGATTAAACTTGAGTGAACTGTCTGCTGTCCTCGCTCCATCTAATTTTTTCCCTTTGTTTCTGGGAGCCCTCCAAGCTCCCTGCTTCCAATCAACCAAATCACCTGAGTTGGACTCATTTCTCAAGCAAATGCTGCAATCTAGCAACACAACTCTAGATAGGAATCCCCTGGGATATAAAAGACAATAAATGACAATTAAGACAATTTTCCCCAAAGTGACTCCTAACCACTTTTTTTTTTTTTTTTGTGGTATGCGGGCCTCTCACTGTCGTGGCCTCTCCCGTTGCGGAGCCCAGGCTCCGGACGCGCGGGCTCAGTGGCCATGGCTCACGGGCCCAGCCGCTCCGCGGCATGTGGGATCCTCCCGGACCGGGGCACGAACCCGTGTCCCCTGCATTGGCAGGTGGACTCTCAACCACTGCGCCACCAGGGAAGCCCCTAACCACTTTTTATCATTCCATTAATCTCCGACCGCCTATCCAAGGCCACTGGACAGAACAAGATTTCATGATTCACCTAAAATCCTGACTTCATCCCTACCTCTAAATTCTTTCTAAAAATTTAGGGGAATTCCCTGGTGGTCCAACGGTTAGGACTCCGCGCTTCCACTGCAGGGGGCATGGGTTCAAACCCCGGTCGGGGAATTAAGATCCCGCAAGCGATGTGGTGTGGCAAAAAAATAAGTAAAAATAAAATAAAAATTTAAGAAACAGGAATCACAGAGCACTGAACAAGACAATCTCTCAAAAAGTCTCCCAATAGGGGCTTCCCTGGTGGCACAGTGGTTGAGAGTCCACCTGCCGATGCAGGGGACACGGGTTCGTGCCCCGGTCCGGGAAGATCCCACATGCCACGGAGCGGCTGGGCCCGTGAGCCATGGCCGCTGAGCCTGCGCGTCCGGAGCCTGTGCTCCGCAACTGGAAAGGCCACAACAGTGAGAGGCCCGCGTACCGCAAAAAAAAAAAAAACAAAAAACGTCTCCCAATAACGGCTTCAAATCATTCTCATATGGTAATTTGGGAAATTTGAGTATGGATGAGATATAAACTGATATTAAGGAAGCATTATTTACTGTGTTAGGAGTCATCATGGCAATGCATAGCTAAAAGAAAAGTCTTCATCATTAAGGATGCATACTGAACCAGTATTTGCAAGTAGAACGATGTACATTAAATTCCTCCATTTAAAAGACAAGCTGGGTGGTAAACAAAACAGGCTTAACATCCGTAACTGGTAAAGTTGGGCAATGAAAACATGAGGGTTTATTATACTATTTTCTCTATTTTTGCATCTGTTTGAAATTGTTCCTAATAAAAATTAACATAAATACGTTAAAAAATAAAATTAAATTGTCCTCACAGTGAAACGCAGGGATTCTTAGGAAAAGGAAACTACTGCTGTCCCCTAGTGGCCATCCTCAGAATGACTTGCTGGCAGCCATAAAATCATGGCCCTTAGTTCGAATAGATGGGGGATTCCTCCAACTCACTTACTGAAACTAATGACCCAGCTCGCCTCTTGAAACAGCTGTCCTTCAGAACTAAGCCAGAAGAGCTCTGACTCCACGCAGTTGTGGCTCATGACATGCTTTCCCTGACCAGTGATCAACCTCTCCTTGTGTTACGAGTAAGAAAAAGAGGGAAAGAAGAGAATGTCCCCATCTGTTCAAAAACCCAAGGACGTCTCTGCTCCCCTCCCCACTCCAAACTCACCATGCTGAGAGGAGGAAGAGGACTTCTCCAGCATGGATTTGTAGAGGTTGCGGAAGGACCAGCTTAGATCCTGAAAATTGATCTCTGAGTAGGAGAATTTGAAGTCATGGTTGGTGTTGTACAGGGGAGGGGGACCCTCGGTGCTCTCTCGGCCTGGAGCCCCTGCTGCCACTGCTCCGCCATCCACAGACCCTGTGCCCTGCAGAAAGAGGTAAGAAAGACTCGATACATGTCCTACGTGAGGGACCAATACAACCCCTTAGTGGACACCAAGTTCTCTGCCTGTCCTCTTCATCCTCTCCCACCTTTTCAATGAATGAGCATCATTTTCTCCTTCTCTTCTCATTCGTTCCTATCTTGCTGTAGCTTCTCGCCCTTTTCCTGTGCTACATCCATAGTCATCTTTCCTTTCTCATAACCTTTTGGCTCTCTTTCTTGTCTTCTCACCACTTTTTTTCTGATCTTTCTTAAAACTTTGTCGTCTCTCTCTCTCCATCTCTCTCTCAGCTTCCCTCTTTCCCTTTCTCCTTCTTTCCCAATTTATCTGCCTACCATAGCACAGATACTCAACACATAATTTTGAACCAACAGATATATGAATCTATTCAACCATCCATCCATCCATCCATCCATCCATCCATCCCTATATCCCCTGCCACCTCCACCTCCTACCTGGCTGTAGCTGGCGATAGACGTGGGGCTCTGAAGTGGCATCTGAGGATTCCCCTCGGGAGGCAGTGAGGCTTCTCCACTCCCTGGAACGCTTCCCCGTGGGCTCTTGCTTGCCTCCTGTTCTGGTGAGTCCTGGGATAGCTGAGGGTTGTGAAAGAAGAGAAATCTATAAGCAGATGCTAAACATCCTCCCAAGACCAATGGTTCCACACCTGCTGGTATTTGACCTTGGCCCCAAATTTAGGAAATGACTGAAAAAGCAGGCAAAGATGTGGAAGGAGCAGCTGGCTCATAAATGGCATCTCATTGAGGTGGAGACTTACATCATCATCGGGAGGGTGTCTTCTCTTTCGGGAGATGTCAGGGCAGGTATCGATTGTCCAATAAGAGCCCTAGAAGAAGAACCCATCCCCATAAAGAAAAAAAAAATCATTATATACGGAAATTCCCACCTTTGGAAAAGTAGACATTTGAAGAGATTTTCACATAAAATAGGAGTTATATTTTTAAAAATATAACTGGACTGAAATTCAACTATACTTCAATTTTAAAAAATAAATAAATAACATTAACATTAAAGAAGATCATCTATCTGGAACATTAAAAAAAGAAAGAAAAGAAAAATAACTGTAAATTCACAGGACTGTAATCCTGAGGGAACCAGCTATTTTTGAGGACTACATTTGTCCTAACAGCTCACCGAGGCCTCGATCATTCTAGAGGGACAGAACACAGCATCTAGTTCAAAGAGCTGGAAATGTCCAGACCAACCCTTCCCTTCCACGTGATCTGAGGCAAAACTCTCTTGGACTTCAGCATCCACAGCTGTCAAACAAAGAGGATGATCTATCCCTTCTCCCTTTTGAAGGTAAAATCATGGGATTTTTATACAGAAAAACTCCTACAAAGGTTATTAAGCCCACCTTTTACATCTAGAAAGAGCACCATGCACAAAAAAGGGGCATCAAGGTCCATTTTTTAAATAAATATTTCTATTTAAAAAAAATTTCAGTCTTCCTTAGTCATTCACTCTCATGGGGACCCACCAGCTTGATAACCAAGCTCTTCCTTTGAGGAAAAAAATAAAGCTGCTCCTCTAATTAACATGATTTCCTCTTCTGGGTAATTAAAACAGCCATAGGACTCTAAGCTGTCAACTAATTCTCGCTCCTTCCTCCCCTCCCTTCACCGCTTACAACAGAATCTCACCTTCCCAGGATCATCCCGAGGTCTGGGCACCTTCCGGAAACACTTGTTGAGAGAAAGGTTGTGCCGAATTGAATTCTGGGGAAGCAGAGAAGCAAGTTAGATTTGAGCATCGTGCAAAGCAGAAAATTTTCCAGTAGTGCACAGAGGGACACGAAGGGATATAACACACACTAAAGTTCCAGCATCAGGGTGAACAAAGCACCTCTTAACTATACTGATGGAGGAAATTACCTATCAGATAGCAAGAGCAATGAGATAAGAAAAAGGAAGCAATTAAATTGATGAGAGGTAATGGCTGTAAATCTGACTATCAGGTGCTTCTAGAAAGCTGATTATATAGTTTTTCAATCTTTCCACCCAACTAACAACAGGTATATAAATGCCTCAAAATCACATCTGCCCAAACCTAAGTGTCCATCAATAGATGAATGGATAAAGAAGATGTGGGGTGTGTGCATACATACACACGCACACACACACAACAGAATACTACTCAGCCATAGTAAAGAGTGAAATTTTGCATCTGCAGCAACATGGATGGACTTGGAGAGCATTACGCTTAGTGGAATAAGTCAGACAGAGAAAGACAAATACTGTACGATATCGCTAACATGTGGAATCTGAAAAATACAACAAACTAGGGAATAAAACAACAAAGAAGCAAATTCACAGACATAGAGGACAAACTAGTGGTTATTAGTGGGGAGAGGGGAGTAGGGGCAATATAGGAATAGGGGAGTAAGAGGTACACGCTATTGTGTATAAAATAAGCTGCGAGGCTATATTGTCCAATATGGGAAATACAGCCAATATTTCATAATAACTATAAACGGAGTATAACCTTTAAAAATTGTGAGTCACTATATTGTACACCTATAACTTACATAATATTGTACAGCAACTATACTTCAATTAAAAAAAAATCACATCTGCCCAGTTCCTTAATTCATTCTATCAGTAGTGAAAGAACAATGTTTAAAGCTGATGATGTGGTAATTCCCCAGCGGTCCAGTGGTTAGGACTCGAGCTTTCGCTGCCAAGGGCGTGGGTTTGATCCCTACTCGGGGAACTAAGATCACACAGGTCGAGTGGTGTGGCCAAGGGGAAAAAAAAAAAAAGCAAAAACTGATGATGTAAATGATAACAAAATATAAATTATGAGTGAAACAAGGCACACTTTGCCTTTGTCTTCTCAACAGCCCATGGAATGGTCACACTTGGAGGAAAGAAATATTGTTGCTACATGTCTTGGATGAAGTGGTTGGAGGCTATGGCAGCTAGCAGGAACATATTTCTAAAGGAAACACTAAATGCTTTCAACAGTCTCCAGCTCATCATCTGGTCTGTACGTCAGTCGGTGATTTACAGAGTGACAGACCTACATTAAATCCCCATTCCTACTCAACAACTGGCAAGCGAGTGATTGCTCCAAAGGACTGAGAATATCAGTCTTCCTTCTTTGCTTGGAAGAGGAGGCCCCTTTTTCCTTTATCTCCAGCCAAACAACGTATCCTCTCCTTCCTTGCATGGTGGATGAGCTGTTGGGGAAGAACCTAATTATGTTACTCTTTTTCTTCGCACACAATTTTTCAAAAGATGCTGACTATGTGGAATGAAGCTCTGCAAACCTGATGAGATGCTACCTCTAGGTAGGATGGAGCAATGCCACGCTTTGCACGTGACTTCAACAGAGTAGAGTGGCAATAAATATCTGTGAAATGAACCAGAGGATAAGAGGGTCTGATACGCGTCAGCGTCCTGTTGCCCCCGTAACTATACTTAGTGGCTCGGTATCCCTGGCGTTTCCCCGATACACCTTATGGAAGTTGTTCAACTTTGGAAAAAAAGTGACGCATGGGAGATTTGAGATTTTTAAGTTCACACATCTCTGAGACGCTCAGAGTGAACTGGACCAGGTTATAGGAAGAAATAAAAGTAGAGGAAAAGGTCGTCAAGGCTAAGAATCATCTCAGGGTATAGAAGCCGTCCCACCTTCCAACCAATGCCAGCATTCTTGTAATAGGGGAAGTTATCACAGATCCAGCGGTAAATCTCACTGAGGGTCATCTTCTTGGCTGGAGAGGAGTTGATGGCATAGGTGATGAGGGTGGCGTAGCTGTATCGGGGTTTGCCATCCTGGTGGACGGCTGCCTCATCTTTGCTCAGGGTGGCGTTAGGATCTGTGGGTGAGCCTGGTGGACACTTGCGGCTGCCGCCTGGAGGCCCAGCCTGGGAGGCACTCCCAAGCTTCTCAATGGTAGCCCGGAGGGTCAGCTGGGGGAGCCAGTCTATGGAGGTGAGGCTACTCTCTAGGTCAGAAGCCATGGTACTTCTGGGTTCTGTAGAGAAGAGGAAAACAGAATAGACAAATATTACCTGTGGTTACTGGTGGCAAGTGATACACAAATCCTAGGGCTTTAAGGGAAGGAGAGGTTCTTCCCACTCTAATTCCTGTAGAAGACTCCTCCCCTGGGATAGCCCTCGACCAGGTGTTACCAGAACCCCCAAACGGATATGTCACCAGCTACCTACCAGGTGGTAGACTGGTACTTATTCTACATCTTCACGTGGAACACGGCCAAGAGGCCTCTCCCTTCGCACAGGACTAAAAAGGAGATCAAACCGCCCACCAAACTGAGCTATTCCCTCAATTCTTCTCACTTAAAGCCCTATAACATAATTTTTTTAAACTATGTAGAAATAAATTTTAAAAATAAAATACAATAAATAGGTAAAATCAGCCGAAGTCTATTCTCCAATTATGTGATGCTTATTACATGTACATTCAACATCCACAGACAGATAGCACGGGTGAATGTGCAAAGAAAAACAGAGTAAACACAAGTATACACTAATGAAGCACACACCAACACTTCTAAAGATGTATCATGTCAGTTCCATACCAGTGCTCACCCTTATCACACATACGCGTGCACATGAGGCATATTACATACTTCCCAACATAAGTTACATGTGACAACCAGCCAAGCACAGATGCAAGACAGACACACCAACAGTGGCTCACGACCAGAGATCACAATGAGATACACGTTATAACGTTACCCATAGGGCACAGAGTCACACACAGAGCGAACGGAGCCCGAGCACAGCTGCCCTGGCACCTTTAAAGCTCCCCCTGGCGAGCTCCAGCCCACAGACACCGACACCAGGAAGAAGTCATTGGCAAGGCCCTCCCACCTCTCGGCCTGCCCTGCTGCACCGAGCCAGGGAGACACCCAGCTGCGCGCTCACCGGTAACAATCAGATCTCCGGGCTAAAAATAACCACTCTGGGGCTAAGGGCTAGCTCCCCTTCTCCCGCCCTCCTCCTCTCTCCTTCCTTCCCGGCCTGGCACGCACGCTCGCTGCACCTCCATGCAAACTCCTGACGCTGCCAACCCGCCCACGCCTGCTGTCTGCACGCCCGGCTGCCACCCACGCAGCCTGGGCGCTCTTGCAGGCGGAGAGGTGCAGCTAGAGTGACGTCTCGGTGGGGGAAGGTGAAGAACGGTGGGTGAGATCTGTATCGCAGAATCTGGAAAGGCTGGCAGGAACCACTTGGTAGCCATTTGGCTCTCCCCTGGGGTCGATGCCAGCCACCCCTCAAGCGCTCGCTGCCTGACCGGCTCGTGCCTGCACAGCCGGCCAGATTCCAGCTAGGATTTCTTCCTCGGACCCCTGCTGAGGGTCCATCGAGGCGTCCAAGGCTAACATGCCTCAGAATCCTGGACAGAAAACCTATTCCGTATATAACCTCTAAATCCACACCCAGATAATACGCACCAGCGTTACATACAACTACACACACATCCACACACTTTGTAGTTAGAAGCTCAATCGCAGATATGCCTGCCTACCCCAGTCTCCGCCTCCAACACATCTTTCAGGCTATTGGCTCCCTCTTCTAGTTAGAGACTCTTCTCCCCTGGAGACATTCTCCGAAGGGTCAGCATTCTCACTCATCTCCCAATTCCCCAAGTTCCCCACCCACGCAGTCTCTGCAAGCACGCGCACGTCCCCTGCCCTGCGCTCCTCGCCAGCAACACGCCCACTCCCGAAGGCTCGAGGAAACACCTTAGCGCCTCGGGGGCTTGGGCAGCGTGAGACCCAACTGCAACCCAAGAATTGCTTGACAGGAGAAAAAACTTTAAAGGCCCTGTTCAGAAACAGCACCACGATGGGGTTTCCCCTTCATCCTTAGCTCCTCTCCCCACCACTCTCCTTGCCATCCCACCACCACCATCTTGCCCTAAAACCACGGAAACTTGGAAACTAATAGGGACATTTACGCATTCCAGGAAGCCTCAGACCTCCTAGCGCTTTACTAAGTCAAAGCAGCACAGCTTCTGGGGTAAAGCAGGGTGCGATGGGCAGCCACCTGGTCCTGTAGCTGGGTTATCCCAGCTGAACGGTGACATGGCGATGAGCGGGTTCACGATGACCAGGGTTCTCCTGGGTCTGTAAGGAAGTTTTACCCTATTCCCTATTGTCTCCTGCTAAAGCTCCTTGGGAAGTCTCACCTTAAGTACACAGAAGCCTTCAGGGCGCATTTCATTTGAAACTCTCCAGACATTGGACAGGGAGGGACACGAGAGTACAATCAACGTGGTTTACAGAACCCATTTGGCAGTGCCAATCACCGTGAATTCCGGAAAGCGAAGCACCCTTGGCCTTTTGCTACTTGTTCTATGCCCTTCCCTAGCACTTCCCCAGTACCAGGTTAGGACACTGAGGTTAAATTTAACCTTTCTCCAGCACCCTCCCAGCCAGCCCTCCAGATACCGCCCCAGCACTCAAAATACCTTCCGATAGACGCAGCGAAAGATCCTTGTGATCTTTCAGCACCATTCTCCCTAAACCCATCCCATTTCCTCACCCCCATCACTTCCCCATTCTTGAAGGGCAGCCCAGTATGTTGAACCTCAGAGAATGAGGTTCCTTGATTCCATTCCGAACCTTGACATTAACTCACGAAAGGTCCCGAACCGCCCCTTGCTCCCTGAAATCTTCCTGCCTCAGTTTCCCCCTATCAATAAAAGGATGCAGTCATAAACACTGTCCAAGCTTCATTCCTGGAGGGACGTGAAAGAAGCTTAAAGAGCCAGTGGCTGCCACACATTCCACACTCCCCAAAATAATGGCACCAGGCTGATGTTCAGGGCTATTATTAGAAAGGCACACAAAAGGTACTTCCATTTCTCAGTCCAACCAACCTAGTTACCCAGACCTCTCTCTCCAGGTGGGGCAGAGGGCTGGGGCAGAACCTGAGTGCCACTGGGCTGGGGCAGAACCTGAGTCAGGCTACATTCTTCTCTTCGAGCTGGAAGACTGAAAGGAAATACCCATAGAAACTGGGAAAGGCAGCCAAAGGGCAGGCTCCATCACATCCATGGAACGTCTAATGAACACCACACTATTGGGAGAAAGGCAGAGAAGAACAGAAAGACATTCTATGTTGGGGGGGGGGCGGGGCTGATCCTGGGTGAGACATATAAGACCCAAAATAATAGGCACAGTTTTCTTCCCATTTTCTCTGAAAGGTCAGTAATTGTTCTCTGTATGGTGCCAAGGTCAGACATTAAGGAATGATAACCTCCTGCTCTGTACATAATGCAGAAACTAATAGAGCAGTGGCTAAGTCTGCCACATTACCGATTACCAGCCAGGCTGCCTGGGTTTCAATCCTGGCTTCACTACCTACTGGCTGTGCAACCTCAGGCAAGTTACTTAACCTCTCTGTGTTGTAATTTCTCCATTGGAAAACAGAGGTGATAACAGTACCTACATAGGGTGGTTGGGAGGATTACCTTGAGTTAAAATTTTTAAAGCACTAGTGTTATGTAAGTATAGCAATTACCATTTTTGAATGAGAAAAAAAGGAGAATATTAGAAATTGAAAATTAGAAAATGGACAGGCCATACAGGTAAGCCTGGAAGTAGCGAACTTGCAGTGGTTTACACCCGCACTGAGTTCTCAATAGTTTTCAGGATGTCAGAATCTCAAACTTTTCCTTTGTGGGGAGTGTCGCCCCAGGACTGACCAATGCCAGGACTAGTAAACTCCCCAGGATGAAGAAATGGGGGAATATCATCCCTTATTTTTCAGGGGGAACTAGGTCTAGTCATAAAACATGATCTGGAAAATAGCACCCTCTAAGTCATAGTTACTCCAACTCAATAGCCATATGCTTCTAACTGATTCCACGGAGGCAAGGAGAACTAGGGAAACTCAGTCCCAGCAGGGCCAGTTACACTGTGTGGCAGTGAGACACCTGCAGGTGTTGTGGTCCAGCTCGCTCTGAGCCATCCAACAAGTAGCATTCCAGCATCCGGTAAAGTACTTTGTGAGAAACAGTCTGCTGTTCCACAGAGCTGGCTCTTTTCAAAAAATGGGGGAGGGGGTTCTAGAGTTAAGAACCCAGGATCCTCACGCTATTTAGACCAGAAACATCCGAAATGGAGTTCTCTTATCAGTCCTAGAAGAAGCGGTCCTCGCCTGAGACTGGGCTGCCCTGCTGCGTGGGATGACTCTCATAGAGCCATTCACGGGGGCTCCCCCTGGACAGCGCAGGCCAAGCCTTTCCTCCCAGCTGGGCATTCTCACCAGCACCCTCTCCACGTTCCCACACAGGGGCACCTGCTCTCAGAGGCCTACCAGAAACGCACAGTTTTAGGTAACTGGAGGCTTAGTCTGAAAAGCACACACGTACCTGTCCCCACACCTTGCACGGATGTGGATAGAGCCACATCCACCTGAAGTAAGAAACAGACACACATCATTCTACAGCACAGCCATACAAACCTGAATTAGAGCCCTGTCTCACTGACCATGACTAACAGGTAACTGCCAGGACCCAGTGGATGTACTTAGAGACTCAGTCCACCCAATGCCCAGACAGAGAATGGAGCAAACATCAAAACCCAAATAAGATGAAGCCTCCCACTTAGACTCTCTGTGGGGTCTAATGCCCCTTACAGGAGACGAGGTGTTTCCTAAAGGTGAGGCAGGAAAGCAGGCACCCAGCTAGGGATCCCAGGTGGCAAGGCAGAGCACTACTAAACCCATAGCCCAGGCTCAGCCAGAAGGAGTTCCTGGCACCTTCTTCTTGCCTTTTCTGGACAGTCTGGGCTTTGATGATTCCTGCTATTATCTTATGAAAGAAAACTTACATACAAGGTTCCAGAGACCCAGAATTGAACAAGAAACAGGAAGGCAAAGGGTGAGACTATTAGGTGCTTTTCTGAAAGGAAACTCCTTGGGGGCTCAAATCTCCCTGGCAGTCAACTGATTTTTTTTTTTTTTTTTTTTTTTTTG
>NW_020176571.1:6642313-6644475 GCF_003031525.2 Neophocaena asiaeorientalis asiaeorientalis
TACGCGGGCCTCTCACTGTCGTGGCCCCTCCCGTTGCGGAGCACAGGCTCCGGACGCACAGGCTCAGCGGCCATGGCTCACGGGCCCAGCCGCTCTGCGGCATGTGGGATCTTCCCGGACCGGGGCACGAACCCGCGTCCCCCGCATCGGCAGGTAGACTCTCAACCACTGCGCCACCAGGGAAGCCCCAGTCAACTGATTTTGATGCAAGACTGGAAGGAGGCTGGGCAGCAACCCTCCTCTCCTCCTCTCCAGGATCTGCTTTTTCCTGGGGAACCGTCAGCAAGACAGGAGTGGTGTAGGGCACTGGGGCAGTGGTACCCGGCCAACATCAGGGAAGAACTTCAACCCAGGGCTGGCATTCCCCTGCACCCTTTCTTCTTGCCTCGGGACACGGGATCCCCATTTTCCCTGTGGCCTCTTGGTGCTGGAGGCAGGGTGAGTGGAGACAGACTGGTTTTCTTGTCGAGGGAGCAGTAATCACAGTGGGCTGCAGAGAACAGCTCTGGTGGTCATTAAGTGACCTAGGGTTACAGGTAAGAAAAGGTAATACCAACGGAAGCCCCAGACAAGGCCAGGACTCCAAATGCCACCACGACTTTAGTGGGAGCCCACTCTCTGCATGGAAAGGCCCAAGGATGGAGAGTGGCACGGGAGTCTGGCTGGGACGTGGCCTGCCATCATTATTACACTGTGTGGATGGAGTGCTGAAGGTACAGTGTTTTCTGATATCCTTTTGCCCTCAGCATGAAGACATACGCTTCCCTAGGGACCTCAAATGAATCCCATCCCTTTAGTCCCCCAACACTAAGAAACCCATTTCTCAGAGCCTCTGCAGCAAGATGAGGGCTTGAATCCAGTAGCTTCAGAACACATTTCCCAGAAGGTTCTGAGTTGTTACTCTACCTTCCCCAGTAATGAAACCCAAGAGTCACCACCTCAGCCCCCTACACCCACTAGTACCTAAAGATGACAGAGAGAAGATGAAAGAAAGAAAGCACTGACCTGTCTCCAAGTCTCCCCCAGCAGAGGGACAGGACCACTTGGTACTGGAGTTTGGGGTTGGAGGGACTCCCCTCTTCAGAGGCAGATGAAGAGTCTCATCCTCAGTGGCTCTTCCTGTACTTGGCTGAGCCTCCCAAGCTGGGGAGGGGAACTGGGTCCCCTGAGGAGGAGCGGGGGGAGGGGGAGGGGGAGGAGAAGGCGGTCCCACCTGGGGAAGGTGGCACAGTCCCCACACTCGGCCGGTGACCCTGGGGACGAGGGGAGGAGCCTCTCCCAACCGGGAGTTGTCTCCTCCCCCTTGGGGGAGTCCCCCTCCCCCCCAAACTGAATCTGTCGGGAGTGGAGGGCTCTTTCTGTCCGCTGGAGATCTGAGCGGAGGGGCTCTGCCCTGTTCCACCGTCTAGGTACAAGGAAGTTGGGGGGGAGCTCTTCCCCTCTCCTGAAAGGCTGAGAGCTGAGTCCTCTTCTCTCCCTGGAGTGTCCTCTGCCGCTGAGTGTAAAAGGAGTCCTCTCCCCTGTGGGTGGGATGGAGGGTGTCTACTCCATAGGCATATCCCCCTTCCTTTATGCCTCAAAAGTCCAGAGCCGAGGAGAGTGGGTTTGGAGGAGTGGAGGCTCGCCGGGGCGGTCTCACTCGCTGCCTTTGGTAAGGATCAACCCCTCTACTTCGGGAGCTCCATCCCCGGGCCGGTACAGGGATCTTCCTCGCCTCTAGGAAGAAGAGACTCGTCCCCTAGAGAGGTCTCTTCTTTCCCTCGCCCGAACGCGAAGGGTCATCTCTCCGGCCGGGGGAGAGGTGGCTCCCGTCCCCGCTCCCGCCTCCGCTCCTGGGGCGCCCCCGAGGGTGGGGTTCTCGTACTCCCCGCTCTCCCGGAGCTGGCCTGGGCAGCTGGGGCCGGGAGGCCGCGGCTCCCGACGCCCGTCACTGCTGCGGCGGCGGCCGCGCCTCTTCTCTGGTCCCGTCCCGTCCGCTCCCGCCGGCGCGTGGCGCTCCCCGCGCCTCCACCGCTCGGGCTCCGGCCAGTCCGGGCTCCCGGGGAACCAGGAGGCGGACGGACGGTGTCAAGACTCGGCCGGGGCTCGGGCTCCGCTCTGCTCCGCTGCAGGCCCCGGCTCCTCCCCGGCCTCCGCGCCGCGCTCGGCGCTCCTCCCCCGCC
>NW_020176571.1:6644615-6667338 GCF_003031525.2 Neophocaena asiaeorientalis asiaeorientalis
GCCGCGCCACCGGCCCCGCGCTCCCTGGGGACACGCCGCGCGCCTCCCGCGGCCCCGGGGACGCACACCGCGCTCGCTGCCCTCCGGCCGCCACCCCGCCACTTGGCCCCGTGCAGCTTGCCATCCACCCGAGCTGACACCCTCCTGCTGTCTGTCGGGAGAGTCCCTGTTTCGCGCCGCAGGAACTGTCAATTTCAGTTCAACGCTAATTCTGCCACACTGACCTTTTTTCATTGTCTTCTATACGCAGATGAACATCGGTTTTCTCAGGAATGTCTTTGATGGGCTTCTTTTTCCCCTGGGATAGCTTTGAAAGGGGTATGGGGTTGGGCCAAAGTTAGTCTGTTACCTTGATATCATCCCGGAGTTCAGTAAATGCTTGTGGAATGACTGAGTGTAGAAAGGGAAAAACGAGCGTGCAACGGAGAAAACTCTGGGCTAAACATCAGAAGATCTAGCTTTATAAATTTGTGCAAGGCCCTCGTTCTATGGAATCTTGGTTAGCGAAGATGAGATCCTGATGCTCGCCCTGCCCACGCAATAAGGCTGCTGCAAGAATCAAATGAGCTCATTTATGTGAAAATGCTTTTTAAACTGTACAGTATACAAAGGATAAAGGATATTGTTCAAAAATATATATTGTTCAGTTCACTTGACAATTCTATAACAAATCTTAACCAGGTCACAGTATAGAATGTTCACATCCTCTGCCCCTCATAGAATAATCCTCACCCAAAGACAAAAAACGCCATGAGGCGTTTTTTGTCCCATTTTTTTCCATTTTTCCTCCTGGAATCATATTATTCCTCTGCAAATTCTTATATATTTCAGCCTCTGGCCTATTAAACTTTTCTCAAAGTACTCTACTTTCTGTCACATAAAGTAATAAGAAAGCAAAAATATTATCCATGAAATATTTTAATTGCTAAAAAAAAGAACGCATACTCAGGATTACAGCTTGATCACTACATTTCACATTTAGATATTAAAGGGTTTTTTTGTCTTCTAGCTAAATATATAATACTATATATATATATAAATTACATTATATTTACAATGTGCTAGGAATTCAGCTATGCATGCATTATCACATTTAATTTTTCCCAATCCCATAAGGCACTATTATTAAACCTATTTTACAGATGAGAAAACTGACTCAGAGGCATTGACTATTTCTGAGTACAGATCATTAGTAAGAAGCAAAGTCAGGACTTAAATTAACATATCCAAAATCCAAATGACTCTTAACTTATATTCCATTTTCCTGAGCTGTCAGAATTAAAAGTCATTCCTTTAAATGTAATTAAAGGCAGTAAATTCCAACTGAGCCTTTTCTTTCTTTCCACCCTTGCAATATCCAGGATTAAAACTGTATTTTCCCTTCCTCTTTGAAACATTAACTCATTCTCCCATACACAGATAATTTGGCATCAAATGTTTCTTGCTATGTGTTACATGTTTTGTTATGTTTCTTTTTCCAACCCTTTTTTGACATTTGTTATGTATATGAAATTTGAGGAGCAGGGGTAGAGAGGTCAAAGTACTAAAAATGGGAAAGTTAGGGAAGGATTAGACTTTCTTTTCCTGGAAATTGAGAAAAATAAAAAGCTCAAGAACTTCCTTGACATATACAAGACATTTGCTGCAGCATTATTTATAACTGTAGCAAATCAGATAAATATCCATAATAAGGTAACTGTTAAATATGCTATGGTACAGTTACATAATAGGATACTACTTAGCTTTTAAGTGAGTAATTTTATTTAACTCTGGGAAGTAGAATTAGAGAGGAAATGTTTTTCTTTTTATGTCTTCTTTACCATTTAGATATTTGCTATAGTCACGTATTATTTTAAAGAACGAATTTTTTTTTCATGTATCTAAATATATTCCCGTGAGAAATATTTTTCTAAATATTTTTTCTAAATCTAAATATTTTCGTGAGAAAATCATGTTAAAAAAGTCTGTAGGGAGACTGTCCCCTTGGCGGATGCGCCGGATCACAGGGAGCCCGGGAAGGGGAAGGTAGAATTAGAAGATCATGTGACGCTGGAGTGTGAGGATTTATCTTGGTGACTAGGTTGCTGGTTCCACTGCAGGTATAATTATGCAAAGCTAAGAATCCAGGAAAGACTTGACAGAGAAGGAATTAAAAACAAGATTTTATATGAAAGTACCTACCTTGATCCTGAAAGAAAACAAACCAACAGCGGCAGCAGCAGCAATTGAGCAGTCTTGAGCACAGAAAACCCAGATACAACTCACTTCGGTGGGAACAAAGCTGAAATCAACTATAGAAAGCATTTTATGTACCACAAGGCTTTCAATCAAGTAAATAAAGTATGTGTAAGTTGCAGTTTTTTTACACGTGTATAAATATTTACAACCTTATTCTGGCCCTGTATCTACTGTCAGTATAGCACATAGTGGACTCATAGTTAAAATAAACCTCGTGTTCAACAGGCTTATAAAAAAAAAGAAAAAAAATTGTATAATATGATTATATAGTTGCTTTTTAAAATATATATGTATGTGTATGTATATATTTGCATAGGTACATACACACAAACACATAGATGGATATATACCAAAGATGTAAACTTAAAGATTATTATAATTTACCTCATTTTCTACTATATCTATAATTAGCGTTTGTATGGTTGTTTGCTTATGAGATTTTTTTAAATCAAAAACAGAAACCAATAAGCTAGTTTTGTTTTGCTTTTGCCCTGAGACAGGGAGAAGCACTTGCATTCACTTTCCATTTACTTTCTATTAAGGAGGGTGATATGGAGCAGAATAAAAATATAGTCACTGAAACATGCAAGGAATAAAGATGTGCAAGATTCACCCTTCTCAATAATAGAACATATTATATAATTCTTCATGAGTGCTAGTCTACCTTGAGCGAAATGCTTCTTCATACTATTGGTGACCAATATGCCACAGTACATATTTTGGAAGCACTTATGAAAGACCTGTGTGTTATATGAAACATGGTATAGTGGATAAAATTTGTGTATTCAAATCCCAGCTTTGACACTCAATAATTGAGAACTTAAGTCATTTAACTGATCTGGTAGTCAGTTTCCTCATCAGTAAAATGGGGATAATAATATTACTTACATCATAGTGTTGGGGAGGGACTGTGTGATTTCATGCATGGAATGCACTTACATAAGTGCATGAAGGAAGAGTAACCTAGAAATTGAAAGAGGCTTAAAAGACAAGGCAACCAAATGCAATCTATATGGATCAAGAGACATATCTGTCAAATACAATATATGGACATTTGGGGGGATCCTGATTTGAACAAAGCAACTGGAAGAAACATCAAGCAATTGGTGAAATTTCAATCCTGACTTCGGTGATATAAAAGAATTACTGTTATATTTTAGATATGTTAATAGAATTGTGTTATTATTATTTAAAGATATTTATCTTTTCATGACGCATACTAAAGTATTTAGTCATGAAAAGCCTGAAATTTGCTTCAAAATAACCAAGTGATGAGGAAGAGAGGTATAGGTAATAAATGACTAGCCAAGTGTTGCTTATTACAACGTGGGTTTTTTTCATTTGTCTTTTTTTAATACTATTCTCTCTACTTTCGCATATGATTGAAATTTTACAAAATAGTTTTTTAAAAATACTGTTTAAAAGCACTGGAACATAGTAAGGACTCTGTAATTGTTTATTACATGCTTTATATTTATATTATCTAATGTTTGTTTTACACCTTTCAGATCACAGTGTGTTTTCATTTACACGAAGTCTTTTAGTACTAACACTAAACCTAGAAGGTATCCCCATTTTACAACTGAGAAGACTGAACTAGAGGCAAGACTGCAAGGCGGCCCGATATACCACCTCTGCTTTTCCAGCTTCCAGGGAACCCTCGGTAAAAGGACTAGGAGGTAACCCGCAACCTCTAAGCAAAGGGTTCTTTCTTCCCTTAGAGGCTGTCGTCAGATCTAGTGGGGAGAGAATAAACAAACATACAAATGATTCACTTAAAAATATTTATCAGGGCTTCCCTGGTGGCGCAGTGGTTGAGAGTCCTCCTGCCGATGCAGGAGACACGAGTTCGTGCCCCGGTCCGGGAAGATCCCACATGCCACGGAGCGGCTGGGTCCGTGAGCCATGGCCGCTGAGCCTGCGCATCCGGAGCCTGTGCTCCACAACCGGAGAGGCCACAACAGTGAGAGGCCCGCGTACCGCAAAAAAAAAAAAAAAAAAAAAAAAAAAATATTTATCAGACAAAATCTGAGCCCACATTTGCGCATCAGAAAAATTCTAGCGGCTACTTTAAAAGGTAATCTCGGAAGAAAAGACTAGAACACAGAAGAAGAGATTACATCGTAAAGGAAAAGTTCTCTCCGTGGTTTGTATTTCTTTTACATAACTTTATTATTGTAAGTTTCATTAGTTTACCTACCTAACCTGTTTATTCTTTCTAAAAATAAGACTAGGACTAAGGTTAGGGGACCAGAGACGAGAAACTGCGTGGGAAGCAAAGTTGAGAGGCAGGAGGACGTCACATCCCAGTTGTTTAGAGGCCCAGCCACCTAACAGCTCTGCGCCACCTTAAGAAGCGTTAGCCTCTCCCCAAGCTGAGCAGGCCCTCGGCTCCTCCCACTCCCGTGTCAGCTCCGACCCGGGAACGTGGGGAAGGGAGGAGAGACACACTGAATGGAAAGATTGGCGCCGGGGTCTGCAGGGTCTCCCCTTCCCCCTACTCTACCGGCGCGGGGAGGAACGTGTAAAGCACGGGCCTTTGGGGTTTGGATCCTTTCCTGATGATTCATGATGGGAATGTGTTCTACTGAAATGGGGGGCGAGCGGGGGGAGGGATATGAGGGGTGGGGCTCATCTTGGGGTGAGGTCGAAGGGGAACAGAACTGGGGCGTTTGAGACACGCAGTATGCAGTGATCGTTGGTCGAAAATTGTTAAGTTCAAGAGATCCGGACGCACCTTTTCAAACCATTTCCAAAAGAGGGGGCAAGTTTTCCATTCTCCGCCCAATTCCCCGTCTTCATTTTAATTGATTGGGTTTAAGGTAGGCCGGGCCCAAGGTTGCTTGTTGACTGGCTACGTATGTAATCTATCAGGATGACGCAAGCGAGAGGCGGATGTTTGGGAAGGAAGTGAAGATTATTTTAGTACCTCCCACCAGAACTGCTGATTGGTTGGGATTTGCCGTGATGTAAAACAAGGCGTAAAGATGTCCACGAAAGGGAAGGGCCAATTGACCATTCTCTCAGGGACGATGTCTACGGTGGAATTGGGAAGAGTGAGACGGAGTCTGCTATTGTAGTGAAGGACCAAATGGATTGAAATCCTCGAGATGAGTTTAGAAGGGAACTGAAGGAGAAAGGGAAATCCGCGAAACCTTCGTTGTCCTCAAACAAGGCCATTTCCTGCGTGGGATCGATAGTTTCCTGTTTACTCAGCGAAGTTAGCGGCTACCGTGGTTTTCTAAAATACACGTGATAATTAAATTCATATGAGCCTTTGGTCCCAGACTTCCCATTTACTTATACTAAAAGGATGAAAGAGACAGAAGAAAGGAAAAGCGTGGGGTTTAGCCTTGCCTTTAGGGAAGGATGGGGAAACCGAGGTTCTCATACAGAAAGTTAAGGACTGACCCTGGATCACAGTATCCTAGCAGGTGGGTTCCTAAAGAAACCATTCACAAAATAATTGGAGAGGCTGCGTGGAGGTGAAGGAAACTGTAAAAATTTGTCTGAAGGAAGGGCATTAATCACATTACAGAAAACTGCTTGGATATGGAGTTTATTTTATTCATCGTTGCATATCCAGTGTCTAGCAGTGTCTGATACATAGCAGGTTATGAACCGAACCAAAATGAGAAGACTTTTACAAAGTATGCCAGACCTTTAAAATATGTTTTTAAAGGTATATATGCCAATTTTATGATCCTGGAAAAATGTTTCACACTCACCACCTGGGTTTTTCCAGCCATAAATTGAAAGATAAATCTGCTCCCACAGATCTACCTAGGAAGCTACCTATCTGTGAAAATGCTACCATTTTCTCCTTAACACCCTGAGGCATTTAAAATTTGAAAGTAGATTTCCCCTCAACCTACCTTCCTAGAAAAATTGAAAAGATAGATGGAATTGGAGAAAAGGTATCCTCTACATCCAGTGAATGAAAAATAAGGTGTTTAACCTACAATCTGCAATTCCAGGGTAGGAAGAACTATTTGAGAGTGTTGAGAGATGCCATCTATACTGTAAATTATGGAATTCCCTTGCTTCCCAGCACAAATGGACCTCTTTTTTTCTTTCCTAGTCCAGACTTTTTCTTACAGCTACGTTTCAGCAAAGCTCTAACGCTGTCTAAAAATTGTGCTTTGAAATTGAGGGACCAGAATAAGGACTTCCCATCAGTATTATAACTGTCCCCACTGCAGAGCTGCAAGGGCTATGGGTCAAGATTCAGTAACAGGTAACTTCTGTTCATCCAAAGTGATCCCATCTTTTTATGATTTTCCAGGATCTCCTAGGCCAGATAGTTTACAAGAGAGTATATCATACTAGCCCTTCAGTATCATTATGGCCATAGTTTAGAAATAAGAGGAGGAATGAGAGGCAGCTGTATTTGCAATAATAAAAGTACCATGAGAAAATTATTACTAGGCTGTAAATAATTCTAGCATAATAAGGTATATCTTGCTTATGCCAAAGTGGGATTGAGGGTGGGGCAGGAAGGGGGAGGATGTTAAAATTTTTTTCAAGAATTGTCTAGGCTTCCGGCGCGTCGGTTACTCGGCTGGGGGAACCGTTGGCGTGGTGGTCGCCTGGGTAGTTCCCGCCACGTGAGAGGAGGGCGAGGAGGGTTTGAGCATGAGCCTGGGAGAAGGGGACACCTTGATATCAGTGGGTTATGAAACTGGGGGGAAGGCACACGGGGTGTTTTTCCGCAAATATACTCAGGCTGAGGGGCAAAAGCTGGAATTTGGAGGCTGGATCCAGAATACTGACCAGGGCACAGTATGAGGGCAATTTCAAGGTTGCATCTCCAAAGTGCGTCATATGCAGGGATGGTTGGAAAAAGAGGGAATCCCAAAACAAACGCGCATCGACAGAGCAAACTTCTACAATGAGAAAGGCATCTCATAGTTGGATTACTCAGATTCCTAACTTGTAAAATAATGGCCAGAATTTAAATTTTCCAAGATAAACTAAGTGGTTTTGCTTTTTATTGTTAGTAGAGATAGAACTATTCTGTGTTCAGTATTAGAATTTATCAGTAAGTTATTTTAGTATCAGATATTTGATTATTACTGCATATTATATGTATGACGGGAGGATTACAACTACAATTCTAATCAACAAAGACACATTAGAACCTTTAAAAACAATTGTGTTTATGAGAGAAAAGGGCATTTTGTTCTTAGTAATGTTAAATGAATATGTGGAAACATGCAATATTATTTTTAGGTTAATAATTCATATACTTAAAGAACTGTGGGGCTTCCCTGGTGGCTCAGTGGTTGGGAGTCCGCCTGCCGATGCAGGGGACGCGGGTTCGTGCCCCGGTCCGGGAGGATCCCACATGCCGCGGAGCAGCTGGGGCCGTGAGCCATGGCCGCTGGGCCTGCGCGTCCAGGAAAAAAAACTGCTGTTGTTCCTCACCACAGGCCCACGCCCTCCAGCGAGTAAAGATAAACCACTGGCATCTTGATTAGTGAGAACATGAGACACTGAGTCATAGCCTCTCGGGCAACAGGAAAATCAGAAAAAACACCAGGACCTGCTTAGGACCTGCCGAATGAACTTGGACAAGTCACCTTACTACTGGGCCTTCATTTATTGCAAACTAAAATTAGTATTACAGATAAATATTAACATTTAAGAAAGGAGGGGGGAAAAAGGTATGGAAGAAACAGTTTGTAAAAGGAACATATACAGTCGTACCCTCTTAGCACTTTCACTTTCTGAGGTTTCAGTTACCCACAATCAACCGCTGTCTGAAAATATATTAAATGGAAAATTCCAGAAATAAACAATCCACAGGTTTTAAATTGCGCGCCACTCTAAGTAGCATCATGAAATCTCAAGCCATCCCATTTCGTCCTGCCGGGGATGGGAATCATCCCCTGGTCCAGTTCATTGAGGCTGATCACTCACTTGGCA
The DNA here is from genome assembly GCF_003031525.2 of Neophocaena asiaeorientalis asiaeorientalis. Taxonomy (NCBI): domain Eukaryota; kingdom Metazoa; phylum Chordata; class Mammalia; order Artiodactyla; family Phocoenidae; genus Neophocaena; species Neophocaena asiaeorientalis. Next base: position 6,652,782 of record NW_020176571.1, read on the forward strand.
GCCGGCTGCTTTACCAGATGTACTGTCATGGTATCACATTCACATAAATTTTATTACAGTATGTTGTTACAACTGTTCTATTTTATTGTTAGTTACTGCTGTTAATCTCTTACTGTGCCTAATTTATAAATTAATCTTTATCATGTGTATGTATGTATGTATAAGAAAAAACATAGTATATATAGGGTTGGGTACAATCTGCGGTTTCAGGCATCCGTTGAGGGTCTTGGAAAGTATCCCCCATGGATAAGAGGGAACTACTATAATAAGAAAAAAATATTAAAAAAAATAAGGAAGGGGACTTCCCTGGTGGTCCAGTGGTTAACAATCCACCTTCTGATGCAGGGGATGCAGGTTTGATCCCTGGTCTGAGAACTAAGATCCATATGCCGTGGGGCAACTAAGCCCACGGGCCACAACTACTGAGCCCGCACATTCTAGAGCCCGTGGCTCCACAACTAGAGAGCCCACATGCTCTGGAGCCCATGCACCACAATGAAAGATCCCGCATGCAACAACTAAGACCCGATGCAGCCAAATAAATAAATATTTTTTTAAAAAATAAGGAAGGCATTAGATTAGTGAAGCTCTTAGTTCCCTTAAGGGTCTGAAAGTCTATTATTTAACTTTTTTTTCTGGACTCCTAATAACCTTCTACATGGACCTCAACTTGTAGACTTATGCCAACCCTACTTAGGCCATCTAGTCCTGTTCAGTGACCCAGATTTGATGAGGAGAAACACAGATTTTTTTTCATGTCACTGTATTTGTTCAAAAGCATTCCATGGCTACCAGTAAAATATAAAACACACTATTCAGCTTGGCATTCAAAGCCCTCCTCAACCTGTCCCTAACCCATATTTTGCACAATTCCTGCTCCCAAAAAACCACTGGCATCACATAAACAGGTGCCTTTATTTCAGTTAACATTTTCCCCCATTTCAACAAATATTCATTGAGCTTATTAATCAATTGTATGTCCCAGACTTTATGTTGGAAACTTCAACAAGTTCAAAGATGAATCAGGCTCAGCCCCTGCTAGAATGTGCATCCATACCAGGTTACCCAAGACTATCTTGGGTTTAGTGCTAAAAGTCCCCTGTTGCGAGAAACCCCTGAGTCCTGGGGAAAGTGAGACAGTTGATTACCCTGGTCCCTGCCCACGAGAAATCATGAGCCTCTTAAGAGCCCTTCTAACTCAGAAACTCTGCATAGATGCATATTCTTTTCCCCAACTTTCTTCCAAGGGAATTATTTTGGACTTCCCTAACAGTATAGTATTAAAGACTACGCCCAAGCAATGACTTTTATTTGTAACACCTCCTAGATGATGAACTCCTGGGAGGCAGAGACATCATTCCAGGACTCCACAGTGCCTCATAGTGCCTTATTTACTAATATAGTGATTATAAAATGAATGTATGTTGAATTGAATAGAGGAGAACATGAACAAATTAATAATAGTTAAGGCTTTTTTTTTCTTTTTAAAATAAATTTATTTTATTTATTTATTTTTGGATCTGTTGGGTCTTCGTTGCTGCACGCAGGCTTTCTCTAGTTGCGGCGAGCGGCGGCTACTCTTCGTTGTGGTGCGCAGGCTTCTCGTTGCGGTAGTTTCTCTTGTTGCAGAGCACAGGCTCTAGGTGTGTGGGCTTCAGTAGTTGCAGCACGCAGGCTCAGTAGTTGTGGCACACGGGCTGTAGAGCGCAGGCTCAGTAGTTGTGGCACAAGGGCTTAGTTGCTCTGCAGCATGTGGGATCTTCCTGAACCAGGGCTCAAACCTGTGTCCCCTGCATTGGCTGGCAGATTCTTAACCACTGCACCACCAAGGAAGTCCCTTTTTTTTCTTAACTAAAAACATTTTTAAGTAAAACACATATGGAAAAATGCTCAGTTCGATTATTGTTTTTACAAAGTTAACAGCACCCCGACAAAATCACAGAACACACCCCAGAAGTCCTGGTGTCCCTTCCCAGTCACAACCCCCCAAAGGGTAACCACAGATTTAGATTTATGACACCACAGCTTAGTTTTGCCTGTTTTTGAACCTTTATATAAATGGAATCATTCGATATGTTCTCTTTTGCGCCTGGTTTCTTCAACTTTGTGAGATTCATCCATATAACTGCAGGTTGCTATAGCACATTCACTCTCATTGCTGTATAATATTCCACTGTGTGAATATAACACAATGTAAATTATCCATTCTTCTCTTAAAGGACATTTGGATTATTTCCAGTCTGGCATTGTTATGAATACTGCTGAGATGAACATTCTAATACCTATTTTTTGATGAACGTGTGTATGCATTTCTATTGAGTATATATCTAGGGGTGGAATTGTTGGGTCATAGGGCAGGCATATGTTCTGTTTGGTTTTTTTAAATAATTTTTACTGAAGTATGGTTGTGTTTCTTAATGAAGAATGTTGTGTTTCTGGTGTAGAGCAAAGTGATTCAGTATGCATACATATATTTTTTAGATTCTTTTCCATTATATGTTATTACAAGATATTGAGTATAGTTCCCTGTGCTATACAGTAGGTCCTTGTTGTTTATCTTATATATAGTAGTGTGTATATGTTAATCCCAAACTCCTAATTTATCCCCCCCACTTCCCCTTGGTCACCATAGTTTGTTTCCTATGTCTGTGTGTCTACTTCTGTTTCGTAAACAAGTTCATTTCTATCATTTTTTTAAGATTCTACATATAAGTGATATCATATAATATTTATCCTTCTCTGACTTACCTCACTTCATATGATAATCTCCAGGTCCATCCATGTTGCTGCAAATGGCATTGTTTCATTCTTTTTTATGGCTGAGTAACATTCCATTATATACATATGTTCTGTTTTAATAAATATTGCTAAATATTTTTCAAAGTGCGCCAGTTTATCATCTTGTACCCCCATTAACCACGTATGAAAGTTCTGGCGTCCCGTATTTGGCATTCTCTCTCTCTTTCCTTTTCCTCCTCCTTCATTTTAACCATCCTAGTGGGTGTACGGTAGCATCTCCTGTGGTTTTAATTTGGAGTTCCCTGATATGACCAATTCAGCTGCACACATTTTCCCTGAGTTTATTGCTCACTGGGAATATTCCCTTTTGAGAAGTGTAATGCAGACGTTTAAAAAAAAAACCTTGTCACTACTGACTCAGCCCTTGCTGAAAGGCCATGCTATCACTATGAGGCTCTAAATAATTCCAAGTTAGCTAGGGGACAAAGGGGAGAACAATCTCCAAAGCACCGGTCCCTCTCTTGCCCACCAACCACTCCCTGGACAGCACCCACGAGGCAGCGCGGGACGACCTTTATTACTCCTAACCCCAAATTTTAAAGAGTCCTTTCCAGGAGGTGGAAGGAAAGACATTTGGGGCTTTTCATTAGAAAAGAGCCACCGGGTCCAAAAGAACCACTAGAAATTGCCCTCTGTCTTCTCAGCCTCGACCCCGGCCCACCCCGCAGAGTTGTCTGAGGGCAACACGCCCCGGGCGCGGAGGCGCTGAGAGGGAACCGGTATCTCTTAAAGCAGAAATGTTAACACCCTCTTAACGGCGGCATCAAGGATGGTGGGGCCCAGAGTCGTTTCCCCGTAAAGGGTTCCCCGCTCTCTTCTCGAAGATGCCTGGGCGCGGGGTGGGAGCGGGGTGGGCTGCGGCCCGGCCGGTCAGTTTGGCGCGAGGGTGAGGAGTAGGACTGGGGCCGCGGTCGTGGGGACTCAAGAGCGCGACCCCTGCTCACGCCAGGGGTGGCTGCCTGCGTCCTGCTTAACGGAGGCAGCCGGACCCACGAGTCACGTTTTCCTCCCACATCAACGGATCGTTCAAAACAGAATCCTGGGCATCTCGTAGCCGCGCGGGGGGTCCTAACGGCCGCGCAGCCGGGCGGGCGGAAGCACAGTGGCGGCATCGCTGTCACCCCCGGGCGTGGCCTCCTGGGACCAGCGGAGAGGCGTGGGTGAGCTCGGAGATGGGCGGTTGAGCGGAGCCGCCGGGCCCAACCGCAGTTGCCCGGTCCCGGTGGTGGGTGCGCAGCGCTGTCCCTGTGGCTGGCAGGCGGGAGGACGAGCTTCCGAGCTGGGCTCGGGTAGAGGTGGGTGGTGACTCACGGTTGGGCGGGACTAAGGGAGAAGGGGGTCCTAGGGCTCTGGAGAAACTAGCACATAGCCTCAGAGTACTTGAGAGAATATTTGTTATTTCCTGAGCACCTACCGTGTCCGAGCCCTGCTCCGGGTGCTGGAGACCTCACAGTGAACGACGTGGGCAATGGTCCTGCCTTCCTGGAGTTTATACTCTAGGGAAGGGATAGACAAGAAAATGCGTGGATGTGTAATAAAATGCCAGACAGTGATCAATCTTATGAAGAAAATATGTAGTAAGAAATGGGGAGGGGACTGGCATATTCAATTGCAGGTGGGGGAAGGAATGGGTCTGAGGAAGTGCCTTTTGACCAAAGACCTGAAGAGAGTGAGAGCCATAGAAAAACCATCCAGGCAAAGGGAACTGTGCTGGCCTTGAAAGATACCTACCAGGAGTTTAAGTGCTATGCACATGATAACTCTGTAGGTTTTTGAAAGATGAAAATTGGAATTTCCTTAGAAAATTATGGCTCATTCATTCATTCACTGCAAGTATAGCACCTTACTTTTAAAAGTATATTTATTTGAGTTAGAAGAGTTGTAGAGGTTTTTGGTTTTTATTTTCTCCCTGAATGATGATGACCTGGAAGCCAAGAACTAGCAGACAGAGGAAAGGAGAGACACTGGGGGGCAGGGGCTGCAGAGAGAAATGAAAAGGAAAGGGTAATAAGGAGGCTGTGGAATAGTCAAAGGAATGGTCTGTCCTAATTCTCCCCTTCCTCCTAATAAACTCAGGAGATAATACTAGTGTTTCACCATACAGCTCAGCTGATCCCCAACTATGCATCCAAGTCAGGAGAGCTGGTCAAGGAGGAAACACTCGGACTTGATAACTGGTTAAGCAGAGTCCTGATTTCTGACTCCACTGCAGCTCACTGATGCTGTTTAGGTGAAGCTGTGAGGAGGTGGTTTATTTCAAATATTTTATTAATTTTATATGGCAAAATAAGCCACATTAAATCACAGAGTTTTATGACAGCAAGTTCACCTAATCCCTGCTCCTTTTGCTGATGGGGAAACAGTGCTAGTTGGTGACAGAGCAATGACTCAAAATATAGAGGTTCCATTTTGCACCATATTCAGCTCTTTCCGTTTTCTCTCCCTTTACTTGATAAAATTCTTCCCACTGGCTACTGAACAAGTGGAGAGAGCTTTGTTGAGGACCCCAGAATTGAGTTAATCTAAGACACTAGAATTATATGAGGTTTCACCTACTTCCACAAGTACTTATCGGTGTGCCCGTGGGTCGGGGGGCTGACACAGCCTCATCTCTGAAGGAGCTTAAGTAGATAAAGCAAATAAATAACTAGCCAATTACAATTTACAGGAAGCAGTACCTTAAAGAAGAATTGGAGGGCGAGTCAATTCTTAGTATAGCAGAGAGATGGAGAGCAACAAACAGGATGTGAGTATTAAGAATTTATGTCAGATTGGTATCAGCTTGTTTTGTCATGGTTATGTTAGTAATCTCAATACCTGTCGTTTCCCTAAACTTTTGTTGTCTTATTAATGTGGACCTACGTAAGTGGTGGCGGGAGAGACTATTGCAGCCAATAGACTCGGTACATTCCCATATTATTTTTATTCACAATTAATTAGTATTTGCCATGTGTGGCATTTTGTGCTTTAACATCAAGAATAATAAAAATGATAAAATATCCATGTTCGGCATTGTAATTGCAAACAGGCCTCGGTAAAATTATACACAACTGGACGAGAGGGAATTTCCCTAAAAACTGCCATGACTATATAGGTGTGAAGAATCATAGCTGAATTTGCACCGTGATAAGAACTCTTCTTATAGAGCCGACTCTAAAGTGTTACTGAGTCATATTACTTGCAAATCACTGTGATGAAGAGTCACAAAAAGATATTAAAGAATTTATGACCCTTTGGCCTGGGATGGGGACAGGGTAGGGCTTCATCTGGTGACTAAATCACATATTGCCTGAAGCCAAGGGTTTAGCCCAAGTGATCTATCCAGAAAGACTTTAAATAAGCTCGTTCTCAGGGAATTCACTGGAATCTTGAATGGCGGTCTTATCAGACTGCCAGAGTCTTTCCCAATTTTTTTATTGGTCAAACTAAGGAAAGCAGAGCTGGCGGAAGAACAGGGCGGGCAATTGCTCTTCCTTAGCACATTTTCCAAAACATCGCATCTTTTGGAAAATCTTAAAAGTCAATACATATTTAAAGATGGTACGTCTACATGATAGCTGTTAAGGCTATTTTGGAAAGACATTGGTGGAGACACTGTGAGGACAAGGTGTGAGACACAGAAATCAAGGAGTGATCCTTTTTTAAAATGTGTTCACCGCTTTACCAATGGTGAGCAAAGCCACTGTGCCCCCTGTCTACCCCAGCTCCCACCAAGCTCCCCCTGCTGCATAATTATTTAATAATTAGATTTGACTACTTAAGATTGGATACTACTGTGTTTTTCCATTTCAAAAATCATAGGGTAGTCTACCTCTCTTATTTGTGGGCTTCCTAATTATGCCAACCTTATCATTATTAAGATATCGTATATCGCCAGCGTGGTGGTGGTTTTATTAAAAAAGAAGTACGTGCCTGCGAAACATCTCAATAATAGAGAAATTAAACGACAGAGTCCCCAGAATTTTACTGGGAATTAAGGATAAGCAAAGGTTTAAGACAGTTGTTGCTGTTGTCACTGGCATTAAAAACAGTGATTTTACATCAACTGTACCCCAACAAAGACGAAAAACAAAAAAACAGTGATTTTACTTTTGACAAGGCCACTTTGACATAGCCAGAGGCAAATGGTTGTGAAAGTTTGTCCTATTTTATACCTATTAGCCAGACACTATAATTAACTCTTTGGATGACATCGATCTTTGCTGATTATTGTGACAATTAAATTAGATAATATATTCTCAGCACTTAGCAAAGTATTTGGCTGTAAAGGAAAAAAATCTCAGTTTTTCTGCACACCAAGCAATTCTCTGTGGCTCCAACTGGATGTCCTAAAATTTAACTCAATTCTGACACTGTCTAACCAGGTCCCACAAGTAAAGGTCTCAGTCCCACAAGACTGCTGCTGTCCCGACCCCCATACACACATACTTCAGACGCTGGTTACAAGCCCAGGTTATCACCTGTGCTTCTGACCAACCAGCTATAGATCAGAGGTTACAATGACCCCCTCCTTGGGTTCCATTAATTTGCTAAAATGGATCACAGACCCCAGGGAAACTCTTATGTCTACCAGTTTATTAAAAGATGCGATAAAGGATACAGATGAACAACCAGATAAAGAAATACATAGGGCAGGGTCTGGGAGGGTCCTGAGCATAGGAGCTTCCGTCCCCATGGAGTTGAGGTGCGTCACCCTCGCGGTGTGATGTGTTTACCAACCTGGAAACTTTCCAAACCTCCTACTATTGGGATTTTATGGAGGCTTCCTCACATAGACACGATCAATTATTAACTCCATTTCCAGCCCCTCTCCCCGCTCTGGAGGATGAGGGGTGGGCTGATAATTCCAAGCTTCTAATCACGGCTTGGTCTTGCTGGTGACCAGCCCCCATCCAGGAACCCAACCACACTCACCTCATCAGAACAAAAGATGTTCCTAGTGCTCTTATCACTTAGGAATTTACAAGCGTTTCAGGAGCCCTGTGTCAGGGACCTGGTCAAAGACAATTATTAGAACGAGAGATGTTCCCAGTGTTCTTATGACTCAGGAAATTACAAGGGTTTTAAGAGCTCTATGCCAGGAACCGGGGACAGATATATATATAATCTCACATTGGCATATAGAAGATGTTAAATAATTGGGAATTAATTATTATTTACATACATTTATTCGTGAGGCAAATGTTACTGTCTGAAAACAAGGTTTAAGATCTTGAGATATGTTTTTAAGGTCACACAACTAGTGCTAGAGCTGGCCTGTGACCAGTATCTTTATGCCGAAGCTCTCTTTCCTTTCCTCTGTTCTACATTGTTCCCCTACAGACAGATCAAGAGGTTCAGAATTCAAGAGCAATCAGGAGAAATCAATTGTAGTGTGAAACAGATAACCTACATTATTATCGACCCATTGAATTTCAGTTCAGGCTCAAGAGGAGATCAGGGAGGAATACAGAGTTAGAAAACAAATGTAAAGACTTTCAAACATCCTTGCTCTCCAGCCGTATGTAACTCTTTTTTTTTTTTTTCATATGTAACTCTTTAGCTCTATATGTTAGGGAATGCCATGGAGGTAAAATGACACATAAACATCATTATACAGTTCATGAAGGGAATCAGACCTATTGTTCTTTCATTCAAGTATTGTTCCTCTGACAAAATAGTTTATGGGATAATAAATATCAATAGAATTATTTTTCCTGGAAAGAGGTGGTTTGCACATAGTTCTCTGTGACTCACTTATTTATTCAAGTATTTCTTGAGTGATATTATATGACAGGCACTGTTGGTGCCTGAGACTGCCCTCATGGAGCTTATTCTAGTGAAGGAAGTGATAAATTCTATGAAGAAAAATAAAGTAAGGGAGTAGATGGTGGAATGATGGGGAGGGTTGCGTATTCTAAATAATATGGTCATGGAAGGCCTCTCTAAGGTAAATTTGAGTAGAAGCCAGAATAACACTAGAGAGCCAGCCGTGAGAAGGAGATCCAAGGAAAGAGTGTTTCAGACAGAGGGAGTGTGTAAGGGCCCTGGAGTGTAAAGGTTTAGCAGATTAGAGCAGAGGGTCAAGAACCTCTTCTGTAAAGAGCCAGATAGTAACTGTTTTAGGCTTTGTGGGCCATGTCGTCTCTGTTACAACTATTCAACATGGCTACTAAAGCAGCCACAGACATTGTGTAACGAGGTAGGCACGGTGTGTTATAATGAAATTTTATTTACAAAGACAGGCAGAGGCTTGACATCAAAAGCACAGGCCTAGATAGATAGATAGGGCCTCACTAAAATTAAAAGCTTTTGCTCTGCAAAAGACCCTATAAAGGAGTGAAAAGATAGGCCACAGAAACAATATTTGCAAAGCACATATTGACAAAGGACTTGCATTTAGAAAATAAAAAGCCCTTTCAACAAAACTCAACGGTAAACTATAATCAAGACAGTGTGGTATTAGCATAAGGTTAGACATATAGATCAATGGAATAGAATTGAAAGTACTGAAATAAATCCCATGCATCCGTGTTCAACTGATTTTTCAACAAGGATAGCAAGACCATTCAATGGGGAAGAATAGTGTTTTCAACAAATGTTACAGGGTCAACTGGATAGCCACCTGCAGAAGAGTGAAGTTAGACCCTTACCTCATACCATATACAAGAAGGAACAAAAAAAAAAAAAAGGAACTCAAAATGGATCAAAGACCTAAGTTTAAGAGCTAAAACCACAGAACTCTTAGAAGAACACATAGATATAAACATTTATGGTCTTGGATTAGGCAACGGTTTCTTAGATATGACACCAAAAGTATGAGTAACAAATTAAAAAAAAAGATATGTTGGACATAATCAAGGTAAAAAATTTTGGACGTCAAAGGACACCATCAAGAAAGTGAAAAGAGGGGCTTCCCTCATGGCGCAGTGGTTGGGAATCTGCCTGCCAATGCAGGGGACATGGGTTCAATTCCTGGTCCAGGAAGTTCCCACATGCCGCAGAGCAACTAAGCCCGTGCACCACAACTACTGAGCCTGCGCTCTAGAGCCCGTGCTCCGCAACAAGAGAAGCCACCGCAATGAGAAGCCCGTGCACCACAACGAAGAGTAGCCCCTGCTCTCTGAAACTAGAGAAAGCCCGCGCGCAGCAACGAAGACCCATCGTAGCCAAAGATAAGTAAATAAGTTAATTAATTTAAAAGAAAATGAAAAGGCACAGAATGGGAGATAATTTTGGCAAATCATGTATATGATAAGGGACTTGTATCTAGAATATATAAAGGCTATTACAATTCAATAATAAAAAGACAAATAACCCAATTTTTTAAATGGGCAAAGGATCTGTGTAGACATTTCTCAGAAGAAGATATAAAAATGGCCAATAAGCACATGAAATGATGCCCAGTATCATTAGCCATTAGAGAAATGCACATCGGAAATCACAATGAAATATTACCTCACACTCACTAGGTTGTCTATAATTGAAAATACAGATACTGGAATGTTTTGGCGAGGGTGTGGAGAAATCGAAACCCTGATACAGTGCTGGTAGGAATGTAAAATGGTACAGATGGCAGTTTCTCAAAAAGTGAAACATAGAATTACCCTACAACCCAGAAATTCCACTCCTAGGTGTACCCAAGAGAAATGAAAACATATGTCCACACAAAAACTTGACTTGAGTGCTCATAGCAGCATTATTCATAATAGTGGAAACAACCCAAATGTCTATCCACTGATGCTCGGATAAATGAAATGTGGTATGTCCAATAAAATGGAATTTTTTTTTTTTTTTTGGCTGCACCGCGTGGCTTGCGGGATCTTAGTTCACCAAGCAGGGAACAAACTCCAGCCGTCGGCAGTGGACGCGCAGAGTCCTGACCACTGGACCACCAGGGAATTCCCTAAAATGGAATATTATTTAACAATAAAAAGAGATAAAGTACCGATACATGCTACAACATGGATGAATCTTGAAAACATTGTATTGTACTAAGTAGAAGAAGCCAGTCACAAAAGACCACATATTATTTGATTTCATTTATATGACATGTCTAGAGTAGGCAAATCCATAAAGATAAAGAGTAGACTTGTGGTTGCCTAAGCCTGGGAGTTTGGGGGAAATCGGAGAGTGACTGCTAACGGGTAAGGATTTTCTTCTGGGCGTGATGAAAGTGTTCTACAGTTAATTATGATGGTGGCTGTTGCACAACCCTGTGAATATACTAAAAACCACTGAATTGTACACTTTAAATGGTGAATTGTATAATATGTGAGTTATATCTCAATAAAGCTGTTATTTAAAAAATCAACAGTTAATAAAATGGGCAAAAGACATTGAGCAGACATTTCACTGAAGAAATTATACAGATGACAAGCACATGAAAGGATGCTCAACATCGTTAGCCACTAGGGAAATGTCAATTAAGGCCACAATAGGTATAACCACGTGCCTTTCAGAATGGCTAAAATGAAAAATAATAACCCCATTTTCTGGCAAGCATGCAGAAAAGCTGGATCCTTCATACATTACTGGTGAAAGTATAAAATGGTGCAACGACTCTGGTATAGAATATGACAGTTTCTTACAAAAGTAAACACGCACTTACCATATCACCCAGCAATTGCAGTCTTGGGAATTTATCCCAGAGAAATAAAAACGTAATCATAAAAAACCTGTACCTGAAGGTTTATAGCAGCTTTATTTGTCAGAGCCAAAATCTAGAAACAACCTAATTGTCCTTAGGTTGATGAAAGGTTAACAAACTATGGTACATTCCTACCATAGAATACTACTCAGTAATAAAAAGGAACAAACTACTGATACATGCAACAACTTGGATGGGTCTCAAGGAAATTATGCTAAGTGAAAAGAAGCAACCTCAAAAGGTTACATGTTATGTGACCTTGTTATAGACTGTATGTGTTCCCTCAAAATTCGTAAGTTGAAATCTAATCCCCAATGTGATGGTATTTGAAGATGGGGACTTTGGTAGGTAATTAGGTCATGAGGATGGAGCCTTTATGGATGGGATGAGTGTCTTTATAAAAGAAGCCAGGGCTTCCCTGGTGGCGCAGTGGTTGAGAGTCCGCCTGCCGATGCAGGGGACACGGGTTCGTGCCCCGGTCCGGGAAGATCCCACATGCCGCGGAGCGGCTGGGCCCGTGAGCCATGGCTGCTGAGCCTGCGCATCCGGAGCCTGTGCTCCACAACGGGAGAGGCCACAGCAGTGAGAGGCCTGCATACCGCAAAAAAAAAAAAGAAAAAGAAAAGAAGCCAGACAGACTTCCCTGGTGACACAGTGGTTAAGAATCCGCCCACCAGTGCAGGGGACATGAGTTCAAGCCCTGGTCCGGGAAGATCCCACATGCCACGGAGCAACTAAGCCCGTGCGCCACAACTACTGAGCCTGCGCTCTAGAGCCCGCGAGCCACAACCACTGAAGCCCACGCACCTAGAGCCCGTGCTCTGCAACAAGAGAAGCCACCGCAATGAGAAGCCCACGCATCGCAATGAAGAGTAGCCCCCGCTCACCGCAACTAGAGAAAGCCCGCGTGCAGCAACGAAGACCCAACGCAGCCAAAAATAAATAGATAAATAAATAAGAAGCCAGAGAACTAACTCAGTCTTCCTCTGCTGTGTGAGGACACAGTGAGAAGATGCCTGTCTGAAAACCAGGAAAAGGACCTTAACTAGAACCCAACCATGCTAGCACCTTGATCCTGGACTTCCAGCCTTCAGAACTGTGAGCAATAAATGTGGTTTAAGTCACCCGGTCTATACCACTCTGTTATGGCCGCCCAAACTAAAATAGGTCCCATTTATATACATTTTTTTCTTTTGTTTTTCTTTATATATACATTTTTAAATGGCAAAATTATAGAGATGGAGGACAGATTAAGGGTTGCCACCGGTTGGGACTCGGGGCCAGAGATGACCGGCTATAAAAAGAAGCACGAGGGACCCTCCTCCTCCTCCTCTGCCTTCTCCTCCTTCTCGGAGGTATCCTTCTGATAGAGCTACTGATATTTTGTATCTTGACCGGGATGGTGATCATAAGAACTTACACAAGTGATGAAATTACGTAGAACTGGGCTTCTCTGGTGGCGCAGTGGTTGAGAGTCCGCCTGCCGATGCAGGGGACACGGGTTCGTACCCCGGTCGGGGAAGATCCCACATGCCGTGGAGCGGCTGGGCCCGTGGGCCATGGCCACTGAGCCTGCGCGTCCGGAGCCTGTGCTCCGCAACGGGAGAGGCCACAGCAGTGAGAGGCCCGCGTACCGAGAGAAAAAAAAAAAATTACGTAGAACTAAACACACACACATAAGTGAGCGTATGTAAAACTGGCAAAATCTGAATAAGGTGAGTAGACTTATCAGTATCAGTTCCCTGGTTGTGATATTGTGACTGTGTTATGCAAGATGTTGCCATTAGGGGAAACTGGGTGAGGAACATAATGGGATTTCTGTATTATTTCTAGCTACCTGTGAATCTATAATTATCTCAAAAAGTTAAGGGAAAAAAAATTAACGACAACTAAAAACGGGGTAGGCTGCATTTGGCCCATGCATTCAAAGAACAGCAGGGAAGGAGTGTGGTGCATCCGGAGAAGAGTGGCAGGAAGTGAGGTGGGGAGACAGCCCAGAGCAGATCACGTAGTGCCCGGTAGTCCATGATGAGATGCTTACCTTTTTTTTTTTCTGAATATGTTGGAAGGCCACTGGAAGGATTCCGACCAGAGGACAAGTAAGTGCAGATTTGTTTTTAAGATCACTGTTTCTGTGAGTGGGAGAATGGACTGTAGGGGGCAAACGTAGAAGCAGAGAGATCAGTTATTTGCTGTTGTATTGGTAGGGATAACGGTGACTTGGGCAACGGTGGTAGTAAGGGGTAGTAAAAACTGCTAGATTCAACAGGCAGGACTTGCTAATGAATTGGGCATGGGGTTCAAGTGTAATACGGAAGTCAATATTAGTTCCTTGATTTTTAGCTTAAGCAATTGAGGTAGGCAATTGGAGGAAGAACAAGTTAGGAGCCTGGGGCACTCCTGGCTTTGAAATTCTCATTAGCCCTCCATGTGGAGACATCCAAGTCTACAGCCTAAAGACCAGGTCCAACTGGAGGCTGAGATTTAATGTAAATGGTATTTAAAGCCATGGGCCTGGAGGAGGGAACCCAGGGAGTGAGTGTGTGTAGAAAAGTGTCTTAAGGATTGAACCTTGGGAACATTCCAGCATTTAGAAATGCTGTTAAAAGGCAGTAAGGTAAATGAGAAACCAGAGCAAATTGGTGTATGAAAAGCCAAGGGAAGAAATTTACTCGAACAAGGAGAGAGTGATGAGTTTTGTCAGATGTTTTGGAGTGGTCAGGTTAGAAGGATAGAGAATTGACCCTTGGATTTGATAAGATGGAGTTCGCTGATGACCTTGATAGGATTCGTTCAAACAGAGCAGGAGGGACAAAAGCCTAATTGGAATAGGTTTAATAGAGAATGGTTTGAGGAATTGGAGGAATTTACATCAAAGGGGCGCTTACCTTGAGAAGGGACTTGAGGTCAAGAGAAGAATTATTTCTTTCATTACTCTGAAGGAATGGATGTATTATAAGAATTTTTTATGGTGGAAAATTTTATATTTAGAATTAATCAGCTGGACTCAGGTTAGATGCTCCTAATTTTGTTGGCAACCTCTAAAGCATCGTAGTCAGGATCCAGTCGGACACATGCCTTCTTCCGTCCATCAGGCCTGATGGAGGGGGGGGGGGGGTGGACCTGGGG
>NW_020176571.1:6667432-6670077 GCF_003031525.2 Neophocaena asiaeorientalis asiaeorientalis
GGGTTGACCTTGGGCCACTTTGGTGTCACAGAGCTTCTTCACAGCCTGTTTGATCTGGTGCTTGTTGGCCTTGGCCTCCACAATGAACACAAGTATGTTGCTGTCTTCTGTCTTCTTCATGGCTGACCCAGGTCAGGGGGGCTTGATGATGGCATAGGGGTCAAGCTCGTTTCTCCCGGGGGGAGCTCTTCCAGGGATATTGGGTTGCCTTCAGAGGCGCAGTGTGTGGATGCCTTTCAGCGCTGCTTCCTTCGCTTTCAGCATCGTCTTTGTGAACAAGGCAAGAATTTCGCAGATAAACACCTTGATACCCACGCTGCTTAAGAAATCGAATCTTGTATGTATTGTAAGATTCTCCTCTAGCTTCTTGCCATGCCAGAAGTATCTACTTTTCTGAAGTTTGTCTTTATCTAAGGGAGAGAGTTGTTAGAGACATTATGATATGGATCTGGTAGAAAAGGAAAATTTGATGATATAAGGGAAATGCTTTTAGGACAAAATTCTTGAGTAAGGTCAGAGGTAAAGGGATCCAGTTGTGTGGTGGATGGGCTAGCCTTAGGAGATGTTAGACAATCAGTCTGTTTCAACAAGAAGCAAACTGAGTGTGTGGATACTGATTCAGTCAAATTCAATTTGGTAGGGAAGTAGGAAGATGAGAAATTTCTTTAGTTTTTCAAAGAAATAAGAAATGAGATTATCAGCTAAGTGTGAAAAAGGACAGGGGATCCTGGAAATTTGAGTCGAGAGGAAAAGGTGTGAAACTGTTTTCTTGGACAATAGGGAGTGAATCGATTTGGGAAAATAAAACGGGAGAGCCCACTTGAGATTATCATCTAATTTAATGTGAGGCCACTTAGCACGGTTGTGGATTTTTCTCCAGTTATGTTTATTTAGTTAGTGAATGCAAGCAAGTAGAGTAATTAGAACTGGATTTAACAAGGGTTGGGATTTTACCAAGGAATACAGCAGGAGGGAAAGAAGTGCTAGGGAGTTGCAAGTTTATACAAAGGAGTGTTTAAAGTGATGAATCAAACAATTTAAGTTGGGAGGTATGGAAAGTAAAAATAGAAGGATAATGGCAGTGAAAATTTGATAGAGTCAATAGCTTAAAAATCCTACTTCAGTCCAGAAATTGTTGAAGAGGTGATAACGATCAGTGTGAGATGCAAGAAACAGAAGCTTCGGAAGGAGGGCATTTATTACTAATAACCAGGGCTAGGGTGTCACCGTGAGAATAAGTGACTAAGGTGGGCTGGAAAACAAGATGATTGGAAATGAGCCGATAAGACACTGAGGCCAGCTCATGGGATGAATCGTTTCCAAGGATGACGAAGTCACTAGAAATGAGGACAGCAGGAGTTGTGTAACCAAGAGGATGAGTCAGGTTTTTAAATTTCCAGGGAATGAGGGGAAGTGGCCCAGGAGATCAGCAGATTGCAATATCCTGATGGCATGTACTTCAAAGGACCTGAGTCTTTGAGGCACTAGAGGAGGAGAAATAGTTCGGATTAGGCAATGTGGAGCTCCCTGACTTATAATGAAATGCTGACCCCACTCTGGGACTTGTAGAGGAGTGAGATCCTCTAACTCGAAAGGTCAGAAAAAGGGATCACGGCATTTACACTGGACTATGAAAGATGAAATGAATTTTGAGAGAAACAGATTTGGAAGGATGTTTCCAGCCAGAGAAGATGCTGTTACCCAAGCAGAGGGGGCTAACCCTGGCAGTTCCATCCGCGACTGGTGCTTCTTGCCAATCTGCCTTCAGGCCTGTCCCCGTGTCACCGAGAGCGTCCTGGTGTCACCACGTCTGGTTAGCAATCGGCCGCCAGGTGGCGATGTGTGCCTTTGGGGCTCCCTTCCTGGTCCTGTGGGTTTACAGGGGCGGGAAATGAGAATCCAGCTGAGTCCAGATGAGGTGAGCTAGTGATGGGTTGGTGTATTTAGTTAGGCCTGAGAGTGCTGTCCTAGCAATGAATCGGCAAAAGAAGAGTAAACTTGAGAACATTTAGGCAAAAGGTCAGGCAGAAGGTAAAAGGAAAGGAAGCTGTTCATGATAAGCTTTTTTGTTTTTTTGGCTGCGTTGGGTCTTTGTTGTTGTGCAGGCTTTCTGTAGTTGCGGCGAGCGGGGGCTACTCTTCATGCGGGGCGCTGGCTTCTCGTTGCGGTGGCTTCTCTTGTTGCAGAGCATGGGCTCTAGGGCGCGGGCTTCAGTAGTTGTGCTGCAAGGGCTCGGCAGTTGTGGCTCGTGGGCTTTAGAGTGCAGGCTCAGTAGTTGTGGTGCATGGGCTTAGTTGCTCCGCGGCATGTGGGATCTTCCTGGACCAGGGCTCGATCCTGTGTCCCCTGCATTAGCAGACGGATTCTTAACCACTGCGCCACCATGGAAGCCCCAAGGAAGAACTGGATTCTTAACCATTGCGCCACCAGAGAAGTCCCCATACGATAGGCTTTGATGGGTTATAAGAAATAGAACCACAGAGAAAGGAAAAGATTTAGGGTGGAAGGTGGGTGCCAGAACAACACAGAAAGAAAGAAGCAGTGATCTCCATTTTGGCTTGTTTACTCAGAAAATAATTTTGGAAAACTATGTACCCCCCACCTCACACACACGCTTTTTTTTTTTTTTTTTTTTTTTTTTTTTG
>NW_020176571.1:6670097-6723423 GCF_003031525.2 Neophocaena asiaeorientalis asiaeorientalis
CGGCAGGCGGATTCTCAACCACTACGCCACCAGGGAAGCCCAATTTATGACTTTTTAATAGCCACTAGCAGATTTACTTTTCTAAATATGTTTCATCCAATACTATTTTTTCATTTTTTTTCATTTCTGTGGCTAAGACAGATGGACAGCAGGGAAAAATGAACCAGAAGTATGCAGGGTGACTGGAGTTGAACTTTTTTTCAGTCTATACATGGATGATTGAAAATTATCAATATCATATTCCTCAGCCTAAGGGGAAAGCAAAAAGAACTTTTATTTATTGTGTTAGGCACTTCCTTCACTTTTTCTGATTTAATCCTCCTAACAACCCATGGGATGGAACAGAACTTTAGCTCCCTGTTGAGAGTTGCCACATGAAATAGTTCTGTGGTATAAGTATGTCCCAAACATTTCATGGGACATATTTATACTAAAAGAATTATTCATTGTTTACCTGAAATTCAAATTTAATGGCATTCTATTAGTTTATTTTTTTGTTTTTGCTAGATCTGACAGCTCTACCTGTTTCTTTTATCCCACGTATTAAAAATAAATGACTTTCTTCAAAACACATTGCACAACTTAAACAAATTCCCTAGCTAATACTCCTTATTTTACTGGTGTTTGGATTGTAAGAGGGGCCAAAAGTTAAAGGCAAAATGTTGTTAATGTTTTGGATAACTTTTGTAGGAATCCGCTGAAGGAACTGTAGGAGATCCCAGAAATGTAACTTCTATTTCCAGATTTATCTATGAGTCTCAGGTCCTCAATCCTAATTTTAATTAAGAATTAATTAATTCTTTTAATTAATTAAGAATTATCTCGTTCTCTTTACAAATTGACCTCGTGAAAAGATATGTTGTGGAAATCTTACGAGAATTGTAAAATTTTAAAACTGGAAGGGACCTTAGAGATGATCTAATTCTTAGAGTTTCTAGAACCTAACTTAATCCTTAGCAAGAACCAGTGTCTCTAGGCAATGAGAGGTCTTCAGAGATGGGAACTCCTGCACCTACTGCCAGGAGATGTCAACCTACCTCACCTTTCCCCTTTTCCTGCTTATGCTCTGTCCCAGACATCTCTCCTTGTCTGAGTACCTAACATTCCAAATATCTTTCATTCTTAAATTATAAAGTGTTATCTATGGCTCCACGGGGTTGGTGATAAAAGCCAAGCAAGAGAGAGAAAGTGAAATGCAACAGTTCAAGATGAAAATAAACGTGCCCCCGACGTGGGGAAGTCCCCCTGGTAAAAACTGTGGCAAGTTGAAAAAAAAAAAAAAACCTGTGGCAAGTTGGAAGAGGAATAGTTCTTTCCAACACAGGAGAAAGAGAAGGGAAGGTCAATCCACACAGCCTTCTTACAGTGGATAAACTTAAGGTTATCCTTCCAAACCCGATTCAACGTGGGGAATGCTAAAGATCACCCGATCATCTAATGAGTATGTAACCTTGCCTCTGTTCTAGAAACAAACTGAGAAATAGCTGAAATATTTTCTAAAAGATTTTATCCTACAAGGAGGGCCCCCAGCACTCAGAAATGTTCTTTCTCCATGATCAGATAGCACATATCCTGAAGCTTAGCAGTCGCTTTAAGCCTTGATATGTCTTTCTATGGAATACGGAGAATTGTGCCTAGGACCCAATATGTAGTAGTTGATCAGTAGACGTTTATTGAATGAATACCCCACCGACAGGTTTTGTATTTTTTTTTCCTGCTTTGTCACAACTATTTCTATGCCTTATTTTCCCATCTGTATTTTCGGAAAAATAAAATCAAACAGAAAATCATAAGATCTGCCTCTCAAGGAAATTTCCTTGAGAACAGAGGTTTGCATTAAGTGTACTTTTTAAGTCCTTTTGATACCTGATATTCTGAGCCCCCTGCCAGTACCTCAGTTTAAGCCATTGTCATCTATTATAGAAAGCTCCTAATTAGTTTTAGTACAATCAGTAATCTTTCTAAAATCTGTGTTCATGTTTTTACTGTACTTAACCTACTAGCTCTCTGTGGTCCTCAGACTAAAGTCCAGACTCTTTCACCTGGCATATCAGGCCATATGTGATACGATCCCTGCTTACTTCCCAGCTTCTTCTCATCCCTTGGCCCCCTACAGGTCAGCCATGTGGACATTTTTGCAGGATCACAAACACACCATAGTCCAACCTTCCAGCCCGTTCTCATTCTGTCCCCTCAACCTAGAACACAATTTTCTCCTATCTCCCTACCTCCTACTTTGTCAGGGCAACTACCACGGAGCCTTCAGGTCTTTCTCAACCTACCTTCTCAAAGGGGAAGCCTTCTGGACAATACCACACCCCTTCCTCCTGTGCATTTTTTATTTCTCCCTCAGGTCCTCCATGCAAGACTGGAAATCAGGCACGGCTGGGCTGGGGGAAGGAAGGTGCTATTGGCATAAACCGTGACGTGAATGGTAGTCTGGGTGTGCAGACACAATTGGCACAATCTTATGTGGTGTCACCATGGGAGTTTATGAGTCCCATAAGTCTAATATTCTGTAGTGACATTGCCTATTGTTCTCCCCCTCGGAACTGCAATCTTGGTAATCTAGGCCCTGTTCTGAGCACCGGAAGAAAACAAAGGGACTCTAAAGGAATTCATATGTGCACTCAACTATAGTACATAAGATTATGGTTAGTCCTATAATAGAACTGTAAAAAAAAATAAGGGGGGGTACTGTGTAAGCACGCAGGAGAGCATAATTAATTGTTCCTGAGGATTGGAAAGAACGCAAGTGGAGGGATTTTTGAGCTGGGCCTCGGAGGTATGGCAACAGGCAGAAAAGGTAAATAACCATATTTCAGGCAGAGAAAATCACAATAAAAAGAGTACAGATGTATTTTGTGTGATCAGATTAGATAGGAGTGAATGAAATTGTGTAAGGCCTTGAGTGCTTCCTGTATCAATGTGAATTTTCTTCTGTAAGCAACAAATCATTGAAGAGTTTGGAGCACAGCAGTGATATAATCAGATCTGTGTTTAAAAGTATTTGTCACTGAAAACAATGTATACTTATTCTTTTTTCTTTTTTTTAAGTTTATTCCAGAAAAATAGATATCAGATAAAGTGAAAGGTCTCTATAATCTTACTCACTAGAGTTAATCATTTGGTGTAATGCTCCATATGTTTTCCTGTGCACACGTGCATGTGTTTATGTGTTTATATATAACTCATTTGTTTATAAGGAATGACATCATTCTAACCATACTTTTGACCACTACCTTTTTTTTTTTTTTTTTTTTTTTTTCACTACCTTTTTTGAAGTAATGTTGTGTATATTCTATGGGGTGGCAGATCACACAACATTATCAACTACAACAAAAGTGTGAGGCACATGTACTCATATTTTTACTACTTCAATATTAATGCACATAGAAATTATATCTTATTTTACCTAGGAGATGTGACAAATTAAAAAGAGTGATCAATATTCTGTTTTGGGGGCTTCCCTGGTGGCACAGTGGTTAAGAATCTGCCTGCCAATGCATGGGACACAGGTTCGATCCCTAGTCTGGGAAAATCCCACATGCCACAGAGCAGCTAAGCCTGTGCTCCACAACTACTGAGCCTGTGCTCTAGAGCCTGCGAGCCACAACTACTGAAGCCCAGGCACCCTAGAGCCCAGCCCATGCACTGCAACTACTAAGCCTATGCGCCGCAACTACTGAAGCCCGCGTGCTCTAGGGCCTACGTACCACAACTACTAAGCCCACGTGTTGCAACTACTGAAGCCCCCGCACCTAGAGCCCGTGCTCTGCAACAAGAGAAGCCACCGCAATGAGCAGCCCGTGCACCTCAACAAAGAGTAACCCCCGCTCGCCGCAAGTAGAGAAAGCCCTCGTGTAGCAATGAAGACCCAACGCAGCCAAAAATAAATTTAAAAAAATTTTTTAATGTAGACAAGGACTTATAAAAATAAATAAACAAAAAATTATACATGTATACAAACAGAGCATGCATATGTATTCTACAATGTGCATACATATATAACATGTGTGTTCATATATGTGTATACACACCCCCAAAGTTTTTAATAATGGTTAATCTTGAAATTTAATAGGAATGCAGTGTATGTCTTTAACTTTTTAGATTTGTGTATTTAAATTTTTTTTAATAATGAACATATGTATTATTTTAAAAATATATACCTAGACATATTTTCGAGTCAATATATATAGTTATATTTCATTCTTTTTAACAACTACATAGTATTTCATCAATAGCTACACCATTGATTTATTCTACAGTTATGGAGAGTCCACTCTCCTGCAGATCTCAGGCTGAGCATTGAAGGAAGCAGTGAACACTTAAAATAGAAATTAACAGAGAATTCCCTGGCGTCTGGACTCTGAGCTCTCACTGCCGAGGTCGTGGATTCAATCACTGGTCAGGGAACTAAGGTCCTGCAAGCGGCCAAAAAAAACCCAGCAACTGCAAGAGAAGGAGCTTCATAGGAAGGATGACTAGGAAAGGCCTTTCTCAGTAGTGAACATGCTACAGTGATAAAAATACAACTTTTTTTTTTTTTGGCTGCGTTGGGTCTTCATTGCTGCATGCGGGCTTTCTCTAGTTGCGGTGCGGGGGACTACTCATTGCGGTGGCTTCTTTTGTTGCGAAGCACGGGCTCTAGGCGCGCAGGCTTCAGTAGTTGTGGCTCACGGGCTCTAGAGTGCAGGCTCAGTAGTTGTGGCGCACGGGCCTAGCTGCTCCACAGCATGTAGGATCTTCCCAGGCCAGGGCTCAAACCCCTATCCCTGCATTGGCAGGCGGATTCTTAACCACTGCGCCACCAGGGAAGCCCTGTATGGTTCTTATTTTATTGTTCCTTTCTCTTTGTATATTATGAAAACGAAGACTTTGTCATGGCTTTCACACATTTTTGCCAGTTTTTCTTTAAAAAAGGTTTTGATGATGTTTTATCACAATAGAAAGTTTTAATTTTATGTGGTTAGAAGTATAAGTTTTATCCTTTATAATTCACATATACTTTCCTTAAAACAGATCTGTATTAAAAAGGCAACTGTAGTTATATGGAGGTATATGATAGGTGGGTGGGGAGGAGATGTTGAGGAAATTTAAGAAAATGAGACCATTTAGTTATTCACTGTAAGCTGAGACAGTGGCTATGAGCATGGGGAATAGAAGAGAGATTTGAGGGATTTTTTTTTTAATGTAACACCTTTACTGAGATATAGTTTACATATACAGTTCACCTACTTCAAGTGTTACAGTTCAAGGGTTTTTAAGTATATTCACAGACATGTGCAACCAGTAATCAATTTTAAAACATTTTATCACCCCCACGAGAAGCCCCATAACCATTAGCGGTCATTCTGCTTTCCTCTTTAACTGCTTCCAGCCTCTGGTAACCAGTAAACTACTTCTGTCTATAGATTTGCCTGTTGTGGACATTTCATGGGTGGAATCATAAAATATGTGACCTAATGTGACTGGCTTCTGTCACTTAGCATGACGCTTCAAGGTTCATCCGTGTTGTAGCATGTATTAATACTTCATTCTTTCTATGAACAAATAATATTTCATTGTATGATGATTATTACTGCATTTGTTTATCCATTGACCAGTGGATGGACATTTGGGTTTTTTCCATTTTTGGCTGTTACGAGTAATGCTGTTATGAACATTCTTGTTCAAGTTTTTATGTGGATATAGGCTTCCAGTTCCCTTGGGTATATATATTGGAGTGAAATTGCAGGGTCATATGGTAGCTCTGTTTAACTTCATGAGGAACTACCGAACTATTTTCCAAAGCACTGTACCATCTTACATACCCACAAGCAATGTATGAGGGTTCTAATTTCTTCATATCCTCACCAACAATTGTTATTATGCATCTTTTTTTAATTACAGCATTCTAGTGGCTATAGAGTGCTATCTCATTATGAGTTTGACTTTCATTTCCTCATTGACTAAAGATGTTGAACATGTTTTTTGCTTATTGGTCATTTGTATACCTTCTTTGGAGACATGTCTGTTCAAGTCTTTGTCCATTTATTAATTGTATTGTCTTTTTGTTCAGTTGTAAATTCTTACATATTCTGGATGTGCCCTTTATCGGGTATATGAGTTATGTCTGCTCATGTCCCTTTTCACTTTTTTGGTGGTATTCTTTGAAGCACAAAAATTTTTATGTTGATGAAGTCCAATTAATCTAATTTTCCTCTTGTTACTTGTACTTATGATGTCATATCACAAAAGCTCTTTCTAACTCAAGTCGGAAAGGTTTATGTTCAGATCTGTTATCCATTTTGAGTTAATTTTTATTTATGGTGTGAGGAAGGGATCCGACTTCATTCTTATGCTTGTGGATAGCCAATTGTTAACAGCATCTTTTCAAAACAAGATTTGATTTTGTCAATAACTATTCAGGGGTTGAGGGACATTTTTTGAAAGCAGACTTGAAAGGACTTGACAACTGGAAGGTGAAGGAGATGCAAGAGTGAAAATTTTTTGTTTGGGAACTAGATAACTAGTAATGCCATTAACCAGTGTGGGCAAATCAACTAGAGGAGGAAGAGCAGAAGCAGCTTCGCAAGATTGGTTTGAGGCGTGTTGAGCTTGAGATACTTACAGGATGTACAGGCCGTTGTACATTTGGCTTGGAATTCAAAAGAATGTTTGGAGTGAAAAACCATAGATTTGGAAGTCCCCTTCTTCTGTGGGAAAAGTTGAGATAACCGAGAATCTGGTCAGAGATAAACCTGACATTTAAGAGTCACTGAGGGGGAAGAATCAATGAAAAAGAAGTAGAATTAGGAATGAGAGACATTGAGAAGGCTACCTAGAGAATGGTGTGGGTGCTGAGGGAGGTTGGGGAGCTCATTAGCAATTTAAATGATGAAGAGAATTTGAGTAGGATAATAGCCAAGGAGGTCACTGGCTCTGCAGTTAGGTCATTCCTGTGTTTTGCAGCTGAAGAAGCTTCAACAGAGATGTTGCGATAGAATGTGGGGAAGAGTGCTTGAACCTTCAAGCAAAAAGTACATGTGTCCCTTGGAAATTATTGCTAAAGACTATAACTACCATCTTGGTAGCCTAAGGGAAGGAGCACGAAGAAGGTCGAATGCTTCTCTTTTCCTTTGATTGTGGCTGCATACTCCAGTACTTAACACAGCTGAGATAAGCCTGGAATGTTGTAGCAAAACTTTCTAAAGACTAGGAGATAAAAGAAGAGAAAAAGAATACTACAAGAGTTATGAGTAATAGATGTTTTACTTTTAGTGAGGTGATTCATTACAGAGCTATCTTCCTGAGAAGCTCCTGGCCTAGTTCCATTTGTCAGAGGCCAGCGTTACCTTGTACCTCTTGGGAGGGTCCTCAAACACCTCTAAACTCAAAGTCTAAGGGAGCAAGGTCAAGTTTCCTTATACATATGTATAAGAGTTCTGGTTTTCTTTTTGTGCACCCACCTCTTTTCTCTAGATATGGGAATGTCCACTTTTTTCAGGGAGAAGCTACCTTCTCACAAAGGTGTGGCCGTAGGATTAATCATTATTTCAGTAAAATAAATAAGAATTCCAGTCACACCAAAAATATTGTTAGTAGCAGGTACGTAATTTCATATAGAGGGCTGAACATCTGTGAGACCACTGGAGATTCTGAAATAACTTGATGTTGAATGGGAGGGAAAGAAAAAGGAACAGAGTGTAGGTCACTCCTTGGAGGATTTTGACAGTGAAGGACAGAGTACCTTATGGGAAGTAGAGGTATAGGAAGAATGAGAGTGATTCAGGATGGTGGCACTTTAGAATCCCTTGGCAGCAGGGATAGATAAGCAGGAAGTGAGAAACTTAAGGCAGAAACAGGAATAATGGACAGAACAGTGTCTTGAAGCATGGGTGGGATAAAATATGGAGAGGAGGATGGAAACCTCTAAAATAGGCAGGATTCTAGAAGGAATGGATTAAAGGTGAGGTGAGGGTAAGGAATGAAAATTAGCAAAATATATTTTCTGAAAAAGCATGGAGTCTGGTCATCTGGGTAAATGGGGAAAACAAGGGTTTGAAGAGGCTGGGAAAAGGTTTATTTCTCTGAATGCAATATTTTCTCCATACCCTAACACCTTGAGCAGTACTTCTGCAGAGAGATGTCATTTCCTGTACTTAACCCTCCAAAGGTAAATGCTTTTGGTTGAATGAGTCCCTTGCCTAACAGTCCTTGTGTTTTACCCACCTAAAAAATCCCCAGGATTGGTTTAGCCTTCTTTGATACTACCCCCAGGATGCTAAAAAATATAAACACAACCTGGAAGAGGATGGTACCATTATAAATTCATAGTCACCCATCTCACTGAGATATTAATAATGTTCGGCAATCTGTAATCATCTAATCCAAGTTTTTACCAAATTGAGGAACAATAATCCAGTTTATCTATATTATTATTTGCTTATCCATTTATTCAACAAATACTAATTGAGTGTCTAGTATGTACAGGCTCCTTCTAGATGTTAAGTATATGGGACAAATAATGTTGATAGACAAGGTCCCTGTTGTAATGGGGTCAGATAATAAACAAAGAAATATTTCCAGATAGTGATAAGACCTATGAAAAAAATTAAAACAGAAATGTGATAAATGGTGAGTGGGTAGAAGGACAACATAGATAGCCTGGCGAAGGAGACCTCTTTGAGGAAGAGGCTTTGAGCTCAGACTTAAACGACAAGAAGGAGTCAGACATTTGAAGACCTTGTGAAGATATCTCCAGGCAGTCCTGTGCCAGAAGTGAACTCGATATAATAGAAGGACAGGAAAACAAAACAAAACAAAACAAAACAACCCTCCTATGGCTAGAGCTTAATGAATCAAGGGAATAGTGGTAGATAGTAAGGCAGGAAAAAGAGGTAGAGGCCAGGTACAGTTTTGATACTTCTGTGAAAAATGAGTTACAGAAGAATAGGAATGAAGTCAGTAAGACTGATTAAGAGACTACTGCAGCAGATCAAATGACAGATTTTGATGGTTTTGACAAGGGTGCTGCAGTGGAGATAGGAGAGTGGAAGGAATCTGGGTAGATTCTGGAGGTAAAGCTGACAGTTCTTGCTGTTGGATTAGATGTGGGAGGGAGGTGGGAGAGAAATCCTGCATAGCTCCTAGCATTTTGGCTTTGGCAAAGGGGTGAATAGTAATAATGTTTACTAGATGGAGGAGAGTAAGGAAGGAAAAGATTTGGGGGGTTGGAAGAGAAACCGGTACTTCTGTCTGGCTCTGCTTGGTTTGAGATGCCTTTTGGCCATTCAGATGGAGATATCAGACAGGCTATAGATCTATGACTCTGGAAATCAGGAAGTAAGTCAGCAGTGAGAAACTTACTACCTTTCAAGGTAGCCTATTATGTATTGGATAGCTCTAATTACCAGCAAGTTCTTTCTATTACATTGAGATGATTATAAGTGTAGTATAAATATGACGCCCATTTCCATCTGAGGTTACCGAAAAATACATATTTTTGGAAACACAGCAAATGTCTGAAGGAAATTAGCATGCTCTCTCCGAATGTCTTTTATTCTCTAAGCTAATAATCCTAGTTTCCCCAGCTGCTCTGCAGGACCTTGTTTCCAGACTCTTCAACATCCTGGTCATATCCTTTTTAAAGTAGGATGCCAAGGACTAAAGTGACCTGAATAACACACCCAAAATGTAGGACTGTTTTCCCTCTGATTTGTTATTCTTTCAGAAATATGTTCACTTTTTATAATTTGTCTGTGTTCTGTCTTGTCATTCATGTGTTAGGGTCCCTGCCTGAGGCATACGACATTTCTTCTAATTTTCTCCTAATCTGTTGTTGATTTGAAAATCAAATAACCAACTTATGCTTTGTATTAACAGTTTGCTTTGTATGTTTGGAATATTTTATAATAACTTAAAATGGAGAGAGAGTATGTGCTTTCTGAGAGGGGCCACCTGAGCCGTTCTGTGAGTAAAGCTTTGAACTCTAGTGAGGAATTTTTTT
Organism: Neophocaena asiaeorientalis asiaeorientalis; assembly: GCF_003031525.2. NCBI lineage: Eukaryota > Metazoa > Chordata > Mammalia > Artiodactyla > Phocoenidae > Neophocaena > Neophocaena asiaeorientalis. The sequence goes on from NW_020176571.1 coordinate 6,680,089, forward strand.
TTTTCCTTACTTTGTTTTTCTAATCTATATTCAAAATAAGTGAGTTTTTCAAATAGTTGATTTCCAGATGGGTAAGGTATTTCAGTCCTTCACGAAAGGAACTTCTTAGAGATTTTCTCAGTCTAGGGCACTGGTTCTCAACTTGCAGTGATTTTGCTCCCCAGGGCCATTTGGTAATTTCTGCAGACTTATTTCATTGCTATGACTTGTGGCAAAGAGAATGCTACCTACATCTAGTGGGTAGGGTCCAGGGATGCTGCAAACCATCCCACAATGCACAGGACAAGCCCCAGTAACAAAGAGTTATCTGGCCCCAAATGCCAGTAGTACCTAGGTTTACAAACCCTGGACCATGGTATCTCCCTGATGTTGTTTACTAACCTCATTGAAAAAAAAAAAAGGTTAATAAAACCTACGTGAAAAAAATCGACACAATTTAAACTTAATGAATTAATTCTGCTTCCAACTAATCACTGCTCTCTCCCTTTATCTCATGCCAACCATCTGTTAATAATCTTTCTATAATTTAATGGGACAATATTGAAGCACAACTTTTTTTCACCTAAGAAAATGTTTTCAGAGCCCCAGTTTTCTGTCACCGCTCTCAGTCTCCATCCTGTTTAGAATATTGACAATGTTCAGTGATCACGTTTGGACATTATTTTCATAGGCTCTCATTTAAAGCAACATCAGGGAGTTCCCTGGTGGTCTAGAGATTAGGATTCAGTGCTTTCGCTGCCAAGGGCCCGGGTTCAGTCCCTGGTTGGGGAACTGAGATCCCACAAGCCTCAAGGCATGGCCAAAATAAATAAATAAATATTATAAATAGAGTAAAATCACGGTCTCATTTATCTCACTGACCTTTCTGGCCTTTCCTTTCTCTTCCCCATATTTTGCTCATTCTTTCCATCTGTAAGGTCATGTTTCTTGAGAAAAGGAACAATCCTGCTTTTCTACTAGATAAATACAACACAACTTAAACCAGAAGCTCTGTTCTCCTTATCTTTCAGGTGCCCCAATGAGGCATGTGGCTATTCTGGGACGTGGCTGTGCAGACATGTTCACTAGTTTGCTATTAGTGAGACAGGCGGAGGCAGAGTCACTGTCCTGTCACTGGCTGTACTTAGAGGCCAAGGTGTGGGCACCAAGAGGAATGCTTTTTACTGCATGTGCTCCATGCTGGGAGCAGCTCCCGTCTTTTCCTGGGGCCGTTTTGTTTCTTGGTATTGATGGCAGCTGTCAAGATCAAAGAGGAACTAGTGAGACAGGGGTAAATAGCTTCACTCTCAGGGTACCTGAAAGGAGCAAAGGCTGATGGAAACTCTGAAGTGCCAGGGGAGCAGTAAATTCTTTCTTTAGCCATACCCAGAAACAACAACTAGGTAGCTCTTTTCAGATGCTTCTAAGTTTTCAAATTACAACTGTGATGCCACTCAGAATCTAGTGGCAAAAAATAAGCCTTCCCCAGTACCTTTGTGTTTTAGAGCTAGAGATTCATTCATTCATTCAGATATTTATTGAGTATGTCTACATGTACCAGGCACAAAAATGAACCAGGGAAACTTCTAAACATTTGGAAATTTCGAGCGTGTGTTTGAGAGAGAAATGACGAGTGCATACCTAATTAGTAGTCAAAATATTTACATAATTGATCTCCTTTCTTCCATGGGGTAATAATTGCTCTGCATGCATGAATCCCCAAGTATTTGTACAGACGGTGTGTTTGAGATGGCAGAGAGTGAATCAGCTGGGGTCCTTCCCCTTCAGCCTTAAGACTACCTTTCAGGATTGGAGAATTGAGACACAGATTCAACAACTTAACTAATTATTAGCATAGTGTATAGCACGGCAAGTGAATGCCATAGTCCGAGCAGCTACCTGGGTCTTCTAACTTTCAACCTTGTCATTGTTCTAAAAACATACGTGAGAGAAGATTGCAGAAAACGCTCTCCGCCACTGTACCAAGTTGGTTTCTATCTAGAAAGCCTTCTGGCTGAAACAATGGATAGGATAATGAAATGAAGCAACAGAGTTTGGGGTTCAGAGCTGGGGTGGAGGGATGAAATGGAGAGGGGAAATTAGAAGAAGCACAGAGTGAGGAGACTATATTTTAGTTGTGGCAAAGCATGTAAGATAAAAGTGATGCATTTGGTGTCTCTGGAGTACAAGTGGTATGTTGGTGCTGTAAAAAAGGGAAAAAATGCGGTAAGATTTTGCTTTATTCTTCAACTAAGGGCTTGCACTCAAAGTAGCATGTCTGGGCTTCCCTGGTGACGCAGTGATTGAGAGTCCGCCTGCCGACGCGGGGGACACGGGTTCGTGCCCCTGGTCCGGGAAGATCCCACATGCCACGGAGCGGCTAGACCCGTGAGCCATGGCCGCTGAGCCTGCGCGTCCGGAGCCTGTGCTCCGCAACGGGAGAGGCCACGACAGTGAGAGGCCCGCGTACCGCAAAAACAAACAAAGTAGCATGTCCAGTATTCAAAGACTGCTGCAGCAGAGCCTGAACTCGGTTTCAGAAAAGTGTTCTCTCTTACTAGATTCCTGTAAGGACCCTACTCTTCAGCAAAATTGGACAAAGCACTCTTCCCCAGTCCTCTGCACAGACTTCCTAGCACCATTCCTTTGCCCAGGCCATCGCATCTTCCCGAGATGCCCTTCTCTAATCTCTGCCTACCTCTTATCTTACCCATCTTTCAAGAGCTATTCCAAATTCTAACTTCTGGAAGATTCTAACTTCAGAAGCCTTTCTGGATTGTTTCCACATGAATAAAGTCTCTCAATTCTCTGACTTCCTTAAGCATTTTCTTTTCTGGTCCCCTCCATGGGCCAAATTGTAATCAAGCCGGTGGCAGGAACGTGGGGGGCTCTGCACTGTTCAGCAGAGTACTGTGCGATTTTATAGGCTCTCTCGGCATATATGTATGTATATATTTTAATTTTTCTAAAAATTGCCTTTAAAAAACAATTAAAATCTTCTCAGAGTTAGAAAACTGTTGTTTTTATTAGATGTTATCTTCTCCAAAGATTGAGAGGTCCAAGAATGCAGCTAAGGGGCAGAAATAGAGAATGGATTTGGAAGAAGCAAAGTTTCTGGCTAAGATATGGGGACAAGTATGACTTTAGGTACAGGGAGATATTGGAAAAGAGAATCAGAGAGACAAAAGGAGCCTGAAGATGGTGGCTTAGAACCTGGGGAGATGGAAAGAAAAGACAAAGGAGCCAGAAAGAGAAGGAACTGTAGAAATTTTGAGATACAAATATTGAGATGGATGGAGGAACAGTCAAGAGACTAAAAGGGTTATGTCAAAGGGAAAGACCTTAGCTTTTGCTTGTCTTTGGGAGGTTCCTTTTCATACATGTCAGAAAAGGAAATGAAAAACAATACAGAAGTAAGCAAGTAAGCATATCCTCTTTATAACCTCCTGCTGGTCCCTTCCTTGGAAATTGAAATGACTCATGGAGGCATATGAGAATAAATAAACACTTCCCAGGAACAGTCTCTGTTCTTAGCAAGGTTCTGTCTGCAGCTGTTTCCTCCAGAATCCTGCATGATCTGGTTCAAGACATGACTGTGTCTTTCCCCTCCGTGTCTCTACATATATTTCAGGTCCCTGGGTTTGCTTATGTCTATTGTCTTAATGCCTCTGTTCTGTTCCTCTAACTGTGGGCTGTATGTCTCCATCCATTTCTGTAAGCTGTTTACGGTATCTTATCACTTGTGCAGTTCCTCTTATTTATTTATTTTGGCTGCGTTGGTCTTCGTTGCTGCCCGCAGGCTTTCTCTAGTTGCGGTGAGCAGGGGCTACTCTTCGTTGTGGTGCACGGGCTTCTCATTGTGGTGGCTTCTCTTGTTGCAGAGCATGGGCTCTAGGCACGCGGGCTTCAGTAGTTGTGGCAATGTGGGCTCAGTAGTTGTGGCTCGCAGGCTCGGTAGTTGTGGTTTGCGGGCTTAGTTGCTCCGCGGAATGTGGGATTTTCCTGGACCAAGGCTCAAGCCCATGTGTCCACTGCATCGGCAGGCGGATTCTTAACCACTGTGCCACCAGGGGAGTCCCTGCAGTTCCTCTTTTGACTGTCTGAAGTCTCATCTATGTCTGCGCCTTTTCCTTTTGCCTTAGTCTTTTATTTTTCTCTCTGTACTCTCCCACTCTGCTTCTGTCACTGCTTTTCTTTACCAGTTGGCTTGCTGTGGTCCCATCCCCATAGCAACCCCTCTCTGGGGAGGAATGAGGGGAAAGGGAAGGAAGAGAGAGCCTAGAATTAGATGGACAGGGAGAAGCTGGATTGGAGTTGGAGGGTGACCTTTTGGATTGAGTCCTGAAACAGAGTACAGACAAACTATGTAGGTGGATGTCAGCCAAATTACACAAAATCCTACCGGAACATATATTGGGTACCCAAATCCAGCCCCAGCTAGTAACTTCGTTCTGTTTTTCATTCTGCCAGTCTTGTCATTTTTATTCCCTCTCCTGTGATCCAGATTAACTCTTTCCTTCTGTTTATAAGCTTTATGATTTTTATACCTGTGTGGTTTTGGGTGTATTTTACTTTGAAAAGTGATTTTCTTAAAGATTCATGAATATTCACATTGGAACCACGAGGGTTTTTCACTAGGATTCCTTTTGGACACCTTAATTTTTTTTTTTTTTTGGGGGGGGGGCCATGCTGGGAGGCTTGCAGGATCTTACTTCCCCAACCAGGCCCTCAGCAGTGAAAACGTGGAGTCCTAACCACTGGACTGCCGGGGAATGCCCTGGACACTATAATTTAAGTGATAGTGGAGAACAATTGGAATGGCCTTAGAAAAGGACAACAAAAAGTCAACTGTGAAATGATATTGTACATTCTCATTAGGACCAGAATGGTAGATAAGAGATTTAATAAGCAAGAAAGAAGATTTTACCAACAATGGGATTTGTTTTACATAAGGAAAGTTTACTCAGTGAGATAATGGAATTATTCTGCCCAGAGATACCTTTAAAACCAGATAGGATCCATGTCTCTGTAAAGGAAATGGGCTAGATAAGTACTTCTCAAACCTGAGCTCCCTTTCCCATTGCTTCCCTTGACCCCCACTGGAGAGCTTGTTAAACACAAATTCCTGAACTCCACCCCTTAGAAATTCAGATTCTTAGGTCAGGAGAGAGGGGAGTGTAAGAGGGGGTAGAGGGTTTTTATTTGCATTTCTAACGGACTTCCTGGAGATGCTGATGCTGCTGGCCCAAGGACCACAACTTGAGTAACACGAGTCTGGATGATTTCGAGAGTCAGGGAACACAACTGACGTACATGGTACATAAACGTGTGGATATTGCATAGCTCTGTGATTAAAAGTATCCTTTTCTTTGGGGATGGAGGAGTGTGAACGAGCTAAATCAGATAGGTTTTGTTTTTTTGTGCCCAGCTGCAAGCTGTGATACCCATTTGACTCCTTTCTTTGTTCTGTAGAGTGACCAACCATCCCAGTTTGCCCAGGGCCTTTCTGTGCTAAACTGGGACAGTTCAGGGAACCTGGACATTTGAGTGACCTCTCCATTCACATGAGGCTGGATAACATCTAATAAAAACAATAAGAAACAGCAGTTTTCTATATCTGAGAAAAGGAAAAATGAATTTGAGTCATAAATTAGGACTAGAAATGTGGTTTTCAGTCCTAATTCATAACTTATTAATTTTATGACTTTAAATTGGGCATTTAAATCTCCCTGTTTCAGTTTCTACCTGTAAAATGGAGATAGCATTACCTACCCTTCTTACTTCACAAAAAAATTTTTGAAGATCAATTAAAACAATGTATATAAAAGATTTTTATGAAACTACCATACACATATTAAGACAGAGATGTCGCTCACTTGTTTTTATTTAGCATTTATTATTTATTGCCAAAAAAACAGCAACACAGCAATCCAATTCCTAAGTATACACCCAAGAGAAAAGAATTCATATGTATGGCAAATGACAGGGATGTTTTATAATAGCTCAAAACTAAAAACAATAATGGACTAGTGTGAATGTGTACATCAAAAGGAGACTGGATACATAAATTTTGGCATGTCCATAAATGAGATACTACTCAGCAGTAACAAGGAATGAATTGCTGATTCACACCACATAATACTCATAGACACTATGTTAAGTGAAAAAGAAAAAAATCCTAGCACAGAAGAGTGCATACTATATGATTCCATTTACATGGAGATCAAGAACAACAAAATTAATGATGATAGAAGTCAGTATAGTGGGTTCCTCTGGGGAGGGAGGCTATAGACAGGCACAAGGAAACCTTCTAGGGAGCTAGAAGTGTTTTAGAATTTGGATCTTAATCTGGGTGGTGGTTGTACTGTACAGGTGAACGTGGATGTAAATATTCACCCAGCTGTATACTTAACATTAACGCATTTTTACCTGCCCACCCAGCTGTATACTTAACACATTTTTACCTGCTTTCCTGTTTGTGTTTTATACTTAAGTAAAGCAGAAAAAAGAAAGAAAAAGACATAAAAGGAAGAAAGAACTCACCCTCACTTCTAACACCACTAGAGGGCAAATTCTTTTTTTCTTTTTTAAATGTTTCAACTCCAACAGCTCAGCACTGTTAAGAGGCTCGGTTTTGTAATTTGAACATCTACTATGTGAATCTACAGGTTATCCCCTCGCTTGAAGTTGGTGGTCAGACATCTCCGTTTCTAGACTTGAGCAACATGTGACAGTAAAGGGAAGTGGAAGCCCTGTGTCACTGGTTCAGGAAGAGGGCTGTGTTTACATCAACATTGCAACCAATCTTTTTGTTGTTTTTCCTTCCTTCTTAGTTTTCACCTTTGTGTCCTTATGCCTGCTTTTGTTTCTTAACGTATTTTTTTTTCTTTCTCTCTTTCTTTCTGTGGCTGTGCATCTTATGGGATCTTAGTTCCCCGACCAGGGATTGAACCTGGGCCCTCCGCAGTGGGAGCGTGGAGTCCTAACCACTGGACCACCAAGGAATTCCCATGCCTACTTTTCTTAGATTGATTTTTCACCCTCCCCGCCAAATAGCATACCCTTTAGGGACGGGGGCGGTCTTCAAATTTTCTTCATCTCTGGTCAGTAGCATACTTTCCCATCTTTTCTAAGTGTGTCTGATTAAACTCAATGGTATATGCTGACATTTTCTTTTATGAGTCTATCCCAGGGACTTACATCCTGTCCCCCTGCCCAAAGAGCCTTCCAGTAGGCTTTACAGCTGCATTCTCAGACTTTATTGGTTTGGGAACAGTGCCTGTGACAATTCCCACTCTAATTAAGCCTCCCATCCACACCTCCAGGGCATTCTCCCCATTTTAGTGCTTTCCCACCCTGCTTTCTCCTCAGCAGCTGTTCTGGGTCTAGTGTGCTTCCTTCACCTTCAGCCTTCCTCAGGAAAAAAGAAAACTTAGGAAGAAAGAAGACATTTATTTCTCAGGAAGGATTAGTCAGCTGACCAAGTTGTCTGAGGGTCTAAAAAGGGGGTGGGGGGATGATCAGAAATACATAAGTGGAAGTAGAGCAGAAAGCATGAGTCGCATTATATTGCCTTCCCTTTTAAATTGAGTAGTTGTAGTTTTTAATCTCTGTAACATCGGTGTTTGTTTCATAGAAGGCACTTAATAAATATTTGCCGATATATGAAAAAGGTGAATGCATGAGACTAAAATTATACGGTATGATTAAAAAATGACAGGAAGTGCAGCAGGAATCAGGGTGCTGAGGACACTTTGTAAGATGCAAATCTGTCGGGCGGTGAGTGCATGGGTGCGTATATCTGTCAAAAGTCGCCGCCCTGGACACCCAGCATGTAAATGAAATTGACTTCAAAAAAAGTCAGTTCAGGGCGCTGCAGGTACGTAAAGAACGGGACGCTTTTGTAAAGATCCGAGGCCGTGTGGTAACGTGAAATGTGCAATATACACAGAAAAGAGAAGAGGGGAGAAGGGAGGCAGAAGGGGAGAGAAAAGAACAGAAAACAAGACCAGACCAGACCCGAGGCTAAACAGTCGGGGTAAGGTCGAGGAACAGGGGGGATGCAGACGGACACTGCCGAGTGGCGCTGAAAGGGCGGTTTGGGATTAGCTGTCTAGAATAAAAACCCGCCCTAGAGGCAGAACCCTTGTGGAACATTTTGCATCTCCCTAGAGATGCTTCAGATTCAGGAAATTACAGCTTTCTCCGAGGACCGGGGCGGGCGCGCCTGCCGGGCCTCCTCAGCATCTGGCCGGGGGCGGGGCGCAGGCGCGGACGTGCGGGAAGGCACAGCGCCCCCGGCGCAGCATCCTGCCCAGCCCCCGGCCGTGCGTCCCCGCCCCAGACGGTCACTGCACGCACGTGTGTTTTCCGTGTGTGTCAGCTCTTGATCTCTTCATCGGGCCAATTTTGGCCAAGGAGGGAGAGATACCAGTTGGCAGGGGCGAGGCCGGCGGGGGCGGAGTGGTGGGCTTAGAAGAAGGAGAGTAGAGAGCAAGTGAGGGGAAAGGGGGATTGGAAACTGGATGGGGGGATGTGAGTGCAGGAGAGGGAGAGAGCTGGTACCGAGAGAAGAGGTGATTTAGAACGAATAAGTCGCTGAGAAAGACGCTTCAAGATTGGGAGGGGAAGAGCAGTTACGAATTAACGCAGGGGGCTTCCCTGGTGGCGCAGTGGTTGAGAGTCCGCCTGCCGATGCAGGGGACACGGGTTCGTGCCCCGGTCCGGGAGGATCCCACATGCCGCGGAGTGGCTGGGCCCGTGAGCCATGGCCGCTGGGCCTGCGCATCCGGAGCCACGGGAGAGGCCACGGCAGTGAGAGGCCCGCGTACCGCAAAAAAAAAAAAAAAAAAACAAAAATTATGGCGCGCTGCCATGGCTGAAGAAGTGCTTGAGAGGAGAAACCAGGAAAAAACTCTAATTCTGGGACTCTTCTTTTCCTGCCTCATTCATCTTCCCTTCAGTTGAGATGTAAATACATTCCTCTATTGGTGTTTATCTTTCTCTTTTTGTACCGTGGAGAAAAATAAGCCAGCGCCCCGTTTTAAAAAACGAGGCGATTTATGTATCATGACATTCTGTTTGTGCATTATATTTTAGTTATGAACTTGGTAGTGCCCCTTCATGTAAACTTTTTAGGACTTTGGGTAAACATAATCAGCAAATAATATGTGTCTTCAAAACAGCATCCGACATATTGTAGAAAGTTAATCATTAGAAAATTCAACGTGTTCTACTTTAAACACACCTATTGTGCCACATTAAAATCTTGAATTTGCAAAGAAGTTAATTAGAACAATCATTTATATTGATATTATAGAATTATGCAGGATTTTAAAAAATTATGTAGAGATTGACTTTATTTTTTTAAAACAGGCTCCCATAGTGTGTTTTAAAATACGACTCAGCAGCAAGCAGTGGTAGAAATCAGTAAGTGTAGAATAAGCAAGTTAATGATCTAGGTTTAATAATGTGTTCTATTTATAATGATTTATCGAGGGACCTGATTCCACTAAGGTCCTTGTTCTCTACTAGTCTCCGCATCCCATTTCTTCACACATGATTTCATTAGGTAAATGGGTGATGGAGGTGGTAACATTTTGGCTCCAGTTTCCAACTTTTGTGACTTCCACTTACCAACTGTAGAAAGGAATATTAGAAGACACAGAAATCCCTGGCAACAGTCTCGCAGTGCATCGCTGCACACTTCAGCCGTCCTTACAGCCCTCTTCCCTATACCATCTTCAGCACTGATATAAAATGCAGTGTGACTGCCACCTTTTTGGGGGTCACAGAAAATGACATGTAGCTAAGGAAGATAGGAAGACTGCATCTGGAGATCATCCATCAGTCCACCAAGTTAGCCACTCGATTAGCCACTTCTTTAATCCAGTCCTGAGTTTTCCCCTCCTTAAAAGAGGGCAGTCTAGGTCAATTATATTTCAAAAACAAACAAATTATAGAAAGAGAGATTTGTGGTTACCAGAGGCAGGGAGTGAAGGGAGGAGGACCTGGATGAAGGTGGTCAAAAGGTACAAACTCCCAGTTATAAGATAAGTAAGTACCAGGACGTAATGTACAACATGATAAATATAATTAACATTACTGTATGTTATATATGAAAGTTGGTACAAGACTAAATCCTAAGCATTCTCATCACAAAAATTTTTTTTCTATTTAAAAATTTTTTTGTCTATTTGAGATGATCGATGTTCACAAAACTTACTGTGATAATCGTTTCATGATGTACACAAGTCAAATCATTATGGCGTACACCTTAAACTTACACAGGGCAGTATGTCACTTATATCTCGATAAAATGGAAAAAATATTTGGAGGGAAGTGCTATGTTCAAAGTAGCTGCTTAGGGATTTAGGTGTGATACTGCGTTGGCCAAAAAGTTTGTTCCGGTTTTTCCATAAGCTCTTATGAAAAATCCCGAGCAAAGTTTTTTGCCAGCCCAATAATATCTATACTGTGTTTCTATATAGATAAGTAAAAAGAACAGGTGAACCTATCGGCCCTGGGTGAACCTAGGGAACCAGTTTGGGAGGTCACACTCAACCTTGGTAAGTGTTTTTCTCAGTCCCTATTACGTGGTGTGAGAGAAATTTGGAGAATTTCCTATTGCTTAGTCTCCGGCCTTTTGCATCTCCATCTTGGTGGGCCCACTTTGTTGCATTCTCTAACAGGAAGTCCTCTGAGGTTTTTTACTTCTCGGGATGTCTGTATCCCACCCAGATGTATTCCATTCTCTCTCTCTTCACCCTCTCCTCCTGCTGCACTGCTCCATCCCATTCCTTCCCCTGACTTGGGCCTAGTATAACCCTATACTATGGGTTTTTACAGCTTTATGGCCCTATTCCACTTGATTCATCAACTGCCTAACTCGGAAGTTGGCAAACTTCACTGTAAAGCATGGGATACTAAATATCTTAGGCTTTGCAGGCCATAGAGTCTCTGTCACAACTACTCAGCTCTGCCCTTGTATAAATGAGTGAGCATGGCTGTGTACAGTAAAACTTTACCTATGGACACTGAAATTTGAATTTTATATAGTTTTTACAAGTCAACGAAATATAGTTCTTATTTTTATTTTTTTCCAAAAATGTAAAAATGTTCTTAGTTTATGGGTGGTACAAAAGCAGGCACTGGGCTCCCCAAATCCATTATTCCTGAAGGATACCCTTCTTTTTTTTTTTTCCTTTTGGTGTTTCTTGTTGACAAAGACAACCCTGATAAGTAGCAGGAGTGCTTCTTCCCTCAGGTAGGCTCCACCTAGGAGGATGTCTGTCTACAGCCACTTATCCTCAGCCCCAGACTTACTGCACCCAGCTATGCTTCCTGTTTATGATCAGCTGTTTAAGAAGGGAGGAAGAATAGGCCCCATTTCTAGGAGGAAAAGTGTAGGGAGTGAGAACAGGAAAACACTGGCTATCCTAGATAGTTTTTTCTGAACCTACATTGGCTGTATCTGTCTCTTAATCTACAGGAATATACTATAGTACAGTCAGACAGCTAGTTCTGCCCCAAATCGTGGGTCCTTGAGCAAATTACTTATAGATTTCTCATGGCAAATGAGGATGATAATAATAAATTTAAACTATTGTTGTGAATTGTAAATGATGTAACCTGATAAGAACCAGGCATGTAATAAAAACGCCTTCAGTTTATCAAGAACCTCTTACTACTACTATAGAGGAGAATAGTTCTGTGATGATTTGTTTGAACTTCTCCCATGTAACTGGAGAATCTTTGGAAAGTCTTTAGGTTCTTGGAAAAAATGGGGATCTAGGCTTTAATTCATGACCTGCAGTAGCTTCTATAGCTCTGAGCATATGTATTCTGCTATGAAATTAAATAGATACATTTGTTTCTTTTTTTTATTTTTAATTTGGCAAACACTTAGGTGACACTTAATATATACTGGCACTATTCTAAGTACTTTACTCATATTAAATGATTTCATTCTCACAATGAATCTTATGAAGTAGACTCTATTATGACCTTCATTTTACAGGTGAGGAAATAGAAGCACAGTGAGGCTGAATGACCTTCCCCAAATCACACAATGCAAGTGTCAGAGCTAGGATTGAAACCCAGGATGCCTGGCTCCAGAATCCATGCTCTTAGCTACACTTGCTTTAAAGGAATTTTGGTTTTTTTGTTTTTTGTTTTTTTTGGCTGCACTGAGCAGCTTGTGAGATTTCAGTTTTCCGACCAGGGATTGAACCTGGGTCACAGCAGTGAAAGCGCTGAATCCTAACCAATGGACGGCCAGGGAACCCTCCCCCCCAAAAAAAATTTTTAATAGAAATAAAAAGTTAAAACGGGGCTTCCCTGGTGGCTCTGTGGTTAAGAATCCACCTGCCAATGAAGGGGACACAGGTTGGAGCCCTGGTCCAGGAAGATCCCACGTGCCGCAGAGCAACTAAGCCCGTGCACCACAACTACTGAGCCTGCGCTCTAGAGCCCGCGAGCCACAACTACTGAAGCCCGCGCACCTAGAGCCCGTGTACCACAACAAGAGAAGCCACTGCAATGAGAAGCCCGCGCACAACGAAGAGTAGCCCCCGCTCGCCACAACTAGAGAAAGCTCACATGCAGCAACGAAGACCCAACACAGCCAAAAATAAATTTTTTAAAGAAAGTAAAAACGTGTACATAACCCCAATCCACTTGAATTTAAGCTCCACGAGAGCAGGGACTGGCATTCTCTTACCACCACAATATCCCCAGTATCTAAAACTGGGCCTGGCAACATAGCAGAGGTAAACAAATGCATAAATGAATTAACCCAGATCTATATCCCATTGTGGGCTTTTCAGGCCATTTATCTTTCTTCCTCCTTCTCGCTATCAGTATGTTGATCTGTTTCTGCTTATTAACAGTATCCAGAGGAAGCTGGCCTGAGAATATCAAGCTAAGACTCAAAGCTCTTAAAGGGCCACTTGTCAAGAGTATGAAATTTAATGGATTATCTTGCTCCTCTTAATTTTGTAAAAGCATGTATAAACTTGTTTATTTACAAGTAGCTTAAAACAGCCATTTATGTGTAATTGGAATTAAGTTGGATTAAAAAGTCCACCTGGAACTTAATATTTAAAGAATTTAGACTGTGATTGTAATCAAAGTAACTTCCCCCCGATGTGAACACTTAAACAGTTATAGGATTATAGGGTCACACCATCAAAGTAAACACTCGTTCGTTGCACACATTTTTGAAATAAGTACACATTCATTCAATAAATCTGCATCCCACCACGGAAGAAGTACTCAGGGCTTTACACCATGGGACTGTGCAGATTCATGTCCAATGGAGAAGGAGAGGCAAAGAGGATGAGGGAAAACAACACAACAGGGGAGGTAAAGATACTGCCTGCATCCCTGGGTAGCATTAGCACGAAATAAATGCCGTTGGAGGAGAGGAGAAGCAGAAGTATAAAGGGTGGGGAGACTTTGGTCAGCTTTGAGTGATGGAACTGGTCGCCACGGAGATTTGCCTGATGGTCTACGGTCTATGAAGCACGTCTGCACCCTCTTACGTAGCAGCCTCCTAAAAAAAAACGCGGGCAGGCGGGGCTAACCTACTGGGTAGACACAGACCAGAAGAGATTCTTGGGTTTCTGGGCCCGCCTCATCCAAATATTTCTGTGACTGCCTGATTCAATTTGCGGCTGAAAACAAGAAGTCCGAATGGCCTCAATGATTGGTAAGAAAGCTGTGTAAATTAGGGAAGCCGATTTTTCACTACACAGAAAGACCACATGGCGCTTGTAAAGGAAGCATATGTGGGAGACATAGAATGATTACAAGTACAGTGGCCAGAGCCCTGTGTGGCACCTGCTTGGCACTGGACAAAATCTGTCGTCTGCATATAGTGTGGACAGTTTTAATGAGGAGATCTCACGATTCAAAGTTTAGCTCGAGAGACCTTTGCCTTTACTGTTTCACAGCTCTTCCTCTTTGAGTTGCTAAAGGCAATGCTAAAATATTACCATGACCAAGTGTATGCGTAAAGGTGAAGATTTTTAGCCAGTTCAGACTACGCCGTGTTCTGAGGATTGGTTTTACTTCTTGCTCAAGTACCTTAGTAATAGGGAGAGCTAGTCCTACACTCCAGGAGGGCATTGGACTCTTGCCCTCCCCCCTGCTAGGAGGGAATTAGAGCCCAGACCTTCTCTAAGAGTGGGCGGTGAACCACTGGGAAAGCAGACAATGCCGGAGGTCTCCACACTATTGTTCCTCTGATGACCCAGGGGAGGTCAGATTCTTCTCCTCCCCCTTCGTACACACCCAAGGTTTGGCAGCTCCTTTGGCTGTTTTCTGATCTTGCACTTTTTTGGGGACTGTGATAAGAGCTTATTATGGTCCCCCTGCCCCTCAGAAAAGTACACTGAAATACAATCTTTGCATTTACTTTTAGGGGGTTTGTATACCTGCCTGGTCCATCTTAGAACCCCATATGAATAAACACCACCCTAGAGCTTCAGTAGCTTTTTTCTTCGTATAGAACTTGATGGATTTTTTTCGGCGGAGTTGGGCTCACCAAAGTTAGGGAAGACCACTGCTTAAAGAACATAGACATTTAATTATGAAACGTACTGAAAAGTAGCTTTGCTTCCTCCGTCATCAATAGATTGGCACTTGCTTACGGTTTTTTGAAAAGGTGGATGTGAGTCAGCAGGAGCATTTGAGTTATCGCTATTCAGTGGCTGCCTTCCTGTAAATGAGCCGGGCAGGGGTATCCTGGTGATAGTGTCAGACTAATAGTAATACAGAGAAGGAAGGACATTTATAGTTTTAGAGCATTGCTAGAGTAAACTTAAGGACCTCAAAGAAAGCTCTTTGCTTCCTGCAAGCAATAGTCTGTGTTCCCTGTTGGCCCTTGTATAGAAATTGACATTGAAAATACTTGCTTACAATCCAGCAATCACATTCCTTGGTATTTATCCAAATGAGTTGAAAAGCTGCGTCTACACAAAAACCTGCACGTGAGTATTTGTAACAGCTTTATTCATAGCTGCCAAAACTTGGAAGCAACCGAGATGTCCTTCAGTGGGTGAAGAGATAAAATATGGTATACCCGGACAATGGAATATTATTCAGCGCTAAAAAGAAATGAGCTATCAAGCCATGAAGAGGCATAGAGGACCCTAAAACAAGTGGAACTATTCCATATGATACTGTAATGATGGGTGACTGGTCCAAATTTGTAAAATGTTCAAGACCAAGAGTGAACCCTAATGTAAGCTATGGACTTCGGGTGACTAAGCTATGTCAATTCATGTTCATCAGTTGTAACAAATGTACGTACTAATGCAAGATGTTAATAATACGGTAGGTGAGGAAGTATATGGGTACTTTCTAAGCAATTTTTCTGTAAACATGAAACTGCTCCCCCCCAAATAAAACCTATTAATTAAAAAAATTGGTTTATATGTCACTCTCCACCCCCTTCCATGAGACCGTAAAGGCAAGAACCATATCTTTTGTACCTGTATATTGCCAGAATCCAGGGAAAACAAGGAGCGTGTTCTATTATTAGTGCACTATTATTAGTGAGTACCCTAACAATATCTCAAACTTCACATGTCTAAAACAAAACTCTTGATTTGACCCCTCCTCTCTCTGTTTTCCTGACTGAAGTAAATGGCAACTCTGGTTACCCAGGCCAAAACCCTTAGGATCATTCTTGACTCTTTTTTTTCCTCACGCCCCACATCCAGTTAGTTACTCCTGTTGGTTGTATCTCGAAGATATATTTCAAATACAACGACTCACTACTGCCTCTACTACCACCGTCGTCCAAGCCCTCATCATTTCTCACCTGGACCAGTGGCCTCCTAGTTGGTCTCTGTTTGCACTCTTGCTGTCCTCTCTCATCTTCTCCATTCAACAGCAAATACCTTTTTAAAAACATAAGTCGACTAAGGTTACTCCTTCACCCCCAAACCTAAAATGGCTTTGCAGCTTCCTGGCTTCCTGTCGCATTTAAAGTACAATCCAGGATCCAAGCCATCACTTACCATGCCCCTGCGTGATCAGACTCCTACTTCTCTCTCCAACAGTTTTTCCATCCTCTCTGCCCCTGGTTCACCGCACTCCTGCACCTCAGTCTTTTGGCACCAGGCCAAGAGCACATCCTTCGCTTGGCGTCTTTGTGTTTGGAATGCCTTCCGTTTGGAACAGTCTTCTCACAAACGCTCCCAAGAATTGCTCCCTCACGTCATTCAGGTTTCTGTTCAAACGTCATCTCTGCTGAGATCTACCCTCAGCACCCTGCCTTAAATAACCCTCCTCCCCAGCTCTTTATTACCATACCTTGCTCATATATTCTTCCAAGTGCTCCCTTATCATTACTTGACATTATGTATTTGTTTGTTTGTTTGTTGTCTGTTGTAGTAGTCTGCTAGGGCTACCATAACAAAATACCACAGACTGGGTGGCTTTTTTTTTTTTTTTTTTTTTGGCCACTCCGCACGGCAGCATGCGGGAATCTTGGTTCCCCGACCAGGGATTGAACCTATGCCCCCTGCTTTGGGAGTGTGGAGTCTTAACCACTTGACCTCCAGGAAGTCCCCGGGTGGCTTAAATAGCAGAGATTTATGTTCTCATAGGTCTGGAGGCTGGAAGACCAAGATCAGGGCTGGTTTCTCCTGAGACCTGTCTCCATGCAGGTGGCTGCCTCCTTGCTGTGTCCTTAAAAGGCCTGTCCTCTGTGTGCACACCCCTGGTGTCTCTTTCTCTTCTTATAAGAACACTAGTCACGTTGGATTACATCACGTTCTTATGACTTTGCTTAAACTTAATCACTTCCTCAAAGGCCCTGTCTCCAAAGACAGTCACATTCTAAGGTACTGGAGGTTAGGGGTTCAATATGTGAATTTTAGGAGGACACAGTTCAGTCTGTAACACCCCACCCTCTGGCCCCCCCCAAATTCATGTCCTTCTCACATGTAAAGTACAATTACCTTCCCCCTAACAGCCCCCAAAGGCTTAACCCATTCCAGTATCCATTCCAACTACAAAGTCTCACCTGAATGTCATCCAAATCAGGTGTGAGTGAGACTCGAGGTATGATTCAACCTGAGGCAAAATTCCTCTCCAGCTGTGAACCTCTGAAAGCAGACACGTTATGTGCTTCCAAAATGCGGTGGTAGGACAGACGTAGGATAGACAGTCCCTTTCCAAAATGGGAGAAATCGGAAAGAAGGAAGGGGTGAAGAGGCCCAAACAAGTCCAAAACTTGGCAAGGTAAATTCCATTAGATTTTTTTCCCTTTTGTTTCTTATTGTGGTAACAAACACATAACATAAATTTCACCATCCTAACCACTTTTAATTGGACAGTTCAGTAATGTTAAGTATATTCATATTGTTGTGAAACAGATCTCCAGAACTTTTTCATCTTGCAAAACTGAAACTCTGCACCTGAAACTAACACACCGTTGTTAGTCAACTATACTTCAACAAAATTAAACAAAAACAAAAACAAAAACCTGAAACTCTGTACCCATTAAACCACAGGTCCCCTTTTCTTCCTGTCACCAGCTAGAGGCAACCACCACGCAACTTTCTATGAGTTTGATGACTTTAGACACCTCATTTAAGTGGAATCATACAGTGTGTTTTTTGACTAATTTAGTTCAGTTAGCATAATACCCTCAAGGTTCATCCTGTTGTAGGATGTGACAAGATTTCCTTCTTTTTTAAGACTGAATACTATCCCGTTGTGTGTATACACCACAGTTCATTTATCCGTGCATCCACTGATGGACACTTGGGTTGCTTCACCTTTGGCTATTGTAAATAGTGCTGCTGTGAACATGGGTGTGCAGACAGCTCTTTGAGCCCTTGCTTTCAATACTTTCAGTACCTAGAGGTTTTTAATTTTTTGAGGAACCGACATGCTGTTTTCCATAGCAGTTGCACTATTTTATAATTCCACCAATGGTGCACAGTAGTTCCAATTTCTCCACATCCTCACCAACACTTGTTATTTTCTGGTTTTCTTTCTTTCTTTCTTTCTTTCTTTTCTTTTTGCGGTACGCGAGCCTCTCACTGTTGTGGCCTCTTCCGTTGCGGAGCACAGGCTCTGGACGCGCAGGCCCAGCGGCCATGGCTCATGGGCCCAGCCACTCCGTGGCATGTGGGATCCTCCCGGACCAGGGCACGAACCCGTGTCCCCTGCATCAGCAGGCGGACTCTCAACCACTGCGCCACCAGGGAAGCCCCTTCTTTCTTTTTCTTGATGGTAGCTTTCCTTTTCTTTTTTTTTGATGGTAGCTTATCTTTCTTTTTTTTTTTCATCTTAATGAGTGTGAAGAGAGATATCTCATTGTGGTTTTAATTTGCATTCCTCTGATGATTAATGATGTTTAGCATCTTTTCATATGCTTATTGGCCATTTTTATATCATCTTTGAAGAAACATCTGTTCGTGTCCTTGGCCCATTTTCTAATCAGTTTATTTGATTATTTTGTTGATGAGTTCTTTATATAATCTGGATATTAACCCCTTATCAGATATATGATTTGCAAATATTTTCTCCCATTCCATATGTTGCCTTTTCACTCTGTTATTGTGTCCTTTGATGAGCAAAAGTTTTAAGTTTGATATAGTCCCATTTGTTTATTTTTGGTTTTGTTGCCTGTGCTTTTGTTGTCATATCCATGAAATCAATATTCCATTAAATTTTAAGTCTCAAAAGTAATTCTTATTGGCTCAGTGCTCTGACCTCCAGGCCCACTGAGGTGGCCCTGTTGCTCCCTCGGCCCTGGCCACTGGCCTGAACCCACTGAAACTGAGGAAGAGAGAGCCTTGCCCTAATGGCCTGTGTGCTCTGGGTCTGTGGTGGGAGTGGCAGCTCTCTGATATCATTCCCATGATACCATCATGAATCAGGGTCATTCTTCCCTTAAAGGATAACACATGTTGATAGATCGATTGCCCTATCCTGTGGAATCTCAGAAGTCTGATAGCCTTCCTTCAATTTGTCTTATCTCTTCACCTTTTAGTCTAGTCTGGCAGTGTTTCTGCTGGTGTAACACCAACTCTATTGCTAGACTCCGCTGAGATGGCTGATTAAACCCAGGAATTTCACTCCTAATCCCTTTATCAAATGATTTTCCAGCTATACCCACGGTGTCCTCTCCAGAGAAATCTTTCTTGTTTTTTGCCATATGGATAGGCTGAGGATTTTCCAAATCCTCAATTTCTGGTTCCTTTTTGCCTAACAATTCCACCTTCAATTTGTTTCTCTCCTCTCACATTACTATAAGCAGCAAGGGGAAATCATACCTTTAACAGTTTGCTTAGAAATCTCCTCAGCTAAATATCCTATTTTATCACAAAGTTTACTTTCCACAAAACACTAAAACACAATTCCACCAAGTTCTTTGGTACTTGATAACAAGGATCAATTTTCCCCAAATTTTCAATAACATGCTCCTCATTTCCATCTGAGACTTCACCAGAATCACCTTTATCATTCATATTCCTACCAACAATTTCATCCTGGTGATCTAGGCTTTTTCTAGCGTGTGTCTCAAAACTCCTCCAGCCTCTACCCACATTTTTAGGTATTTGTTATAGCAGCACCCCACTTCTTGGTACCAAAATCTGTATTAGTCAGGGTTCTGCAAAGAAACAGAACCAATAGAATGTGTAAATACAGGTTTTCCCAGTTATCCGGAAGTACAGCCACCCTATGAAACCTTTCTTAAGCTGAAATGGCATAAAACAAAGAGGCAATTACCTTAGGACACATCTTGCTAACGGGTGCACAAAATAAATCAAGACAAAGCAGAGATGCTCAGAATCGTAGTTCAAAGCTATGGCAGCTTGACGCTGAAATGCTGAGTGTAAATCCTGGGGAAGGAACTTGCAGTGCCACTCTCAAAGCTGGGGCTGGCTGCTGTCTCTATAAAGGCTCTTGCAAAACAAATGCTTACTTAATGCTGTTTTCACTTTTCACCTTTTTCCCTAAAAGTGCAAATCCTCTTCCGATTTCTTTTGGTTACTGAAAACAGGTACTAATGTTTGTATATCTTTCATGAAAGTGAAGTGGCATAAAGTGTACTTTCGAAAAGCAGGGGACACTTGTATGTAGAAAAAGATTTTTTCTGAGGGATTTTTCATGTGATTATAGAAGTTGGCAAGTCCAAAATCTGCAGGGTGGGCTGGCAGGCTGGAGACCGAGGAAGAGCCATTGCTGCAGTTCAAGTACAAAGGCCATCAAGCTAGAGCCTCAGAAAAGCTGGCGTTGCAGCTGAAGTCCGAAACAGTCTGCTGGTAGAATTCTTCTTGCGGGGGACCGGGTTGGGGTGGGGAGGAAGGTGTCCCTCCTTTGTTCTTTTTAGGTCTTCAACTGATTAGACAAGGCCTACCCACATTATGGAAGACAACCAGCTGTACTCGAAATCCATCACTTAAATGTAAATCTCATCCCCAAACACCCCCCTCTTTCCATCTCCGGCCGTCGCAACGAGAGGAGGTGCCACCATGTCCGCGCATCTGCAATGGATGGTCGTGCAGAACTGCTCCAGCTTCTTGATCAAGAGGAAGAGGCAGATGTACGGCACCGAGCCCAATAACCTGAAGGCCCGCAACTTCTTCCCCTACAATGAGCTCATTCACCGCAAGACTGTGGGCGTGGAGCCGGCGGCGGCCGGCAAAGGGGTCGTGGCGGTCACGAAGCAGAGATCCAGCCCGCGAAAGCTGGCCACCTCCTACGTGCGGACCAGCATCAACAAGAACGCCCGGGCCACCCTCACCAGCATCTGGCACATAATCCGAAACAAGTAGCGCCCGGATTTGCGCACGGCCGCCCTCTGCAGAGCCAGCAACGTCCTGCGCAGCCAGAAGCCTGTGGTGGTGCCGAGGAAGCGGACCCATCCCACCAAGAGCTCCTGAGCCATCTGTCCCCGTCCCCACAGCAATAAAGCTGTCAGCCGGGGGAAAAACAAAACAAAACAGCAACAGCAAAACACCCTCACAGAAACATCCAGAGTAATGCTTGACCAAATATCTAGGTATGATGGCCCAGCCAGGTGGCTCATAAAATTAACCTCTCACAGGCCTTCTACACTAAATTTTAAGCCCTATGAGGAGAGGGACATTGTCTTAGCGACGTTCATATAGCTTGTGCCTAGAACTGTAGCTAGCATGCAGTAGGTATTCAATAAACAGTTGATGAAAAATGCATAAATGACTGAATAAATGACTGTTTGCTAGGGCTTTACAGTTTATCAGGTTTCTTTCCACTTGCATTATCTGATTTCTTTATCCCAAAAATTCTTTGAGCTGGGTATTATGACCTCCAGTTAAATACTGAAATTGAGATATAGAGAAGTTAAATGACCAGTTCAAACGTCTAAACAACTCTTCATGTTCCAGAGGTGGGACTCAGATTTCACTCTTTTGACTTCTAATCCTCTGCCCAGTCAACTACACTACATTGCAATTGTTCTCTCACTTTACCTGTTCGTCCTAGTGTTGATAATAAGAGGAAATAGGTAGCTTAATAGTGCCAAGTCTCTGCTGGGTGTTAAAAAAGGGTAAACAGGGCTTCCCTGGTGGCGCAGTGGTTGAGAGTCCGCCTGCCGATGCAGGGGACACGGGTTCGTGCCCCGGTCCGGGAAGATCCCACATACCGCGGGATGAGCCATGGCCGCTGAGCCTGCGCGTCCGGAGCCTGTGCTCCGCAACGGGAGAGGCCGCAGCGGGGAGAGGCCCGCGTGGCGCAAAAAAAAAAAAAAATGGTAAACAGTGAGTGAGGAGGATATTTGTGTTCCTGCCCAAGGCAGCGCAGTAAGGGGAGGTGTCAGAGAGGAGCTTCTGCTTCAGTGGTGGGTGATCATTTCAGGGGAGCGCTCAGGTGCTCAGCAAGGAGAGAGAGTCTCTTTTGGCTCTAATCCTGGAAGAAGCCCAGTTATGAAAACACTGGAGAGGGTCTCTCTGTATAAACCCAGAGGTTTTTCTCTGTGCTGCTTACTTTCAGAATTAGTCTAGCATGTCACTCCCCAGGTGGGACGGAGAGGGATGACACAAGATTTCATCATGCTACTCAAAGCAGCATGCAGTTTTAAACTTATGAATTATTCCTGGAACTTTCCATTTAATATCTTTGGTGGGGTGTCTGTTGGCACTGGGGAGAGTTTGGGGCTGAACTGTGGGCAGTTGTATAAGGTAGTGGGTTTTGGTTTTTTTTTTTCCTTGGTTTGAATTGTGACATAGACACTCACTTCCCCCTCTTAGTAACCTGGTTCCTCCTTTTTCTTCAGCTCTGCCTTTGTCAACTATAATGACCTATTTATCTTCCTCACTATTGTTTAGAGCATATTCTGACTTATTATTGATTATTAGCAATAAGTATAATAAACATGATGCTATGGTATGGTAGAATCAATTTAATTTCTGCAAGTATTCAAGAGTACTTGATCCAAGGAGTTTCCTGGTGGTTCAGTGGTTAGGACTCCTCGCTTTCACTGCTGTGGGCCCAGGTTAAATCTCTGGTTGGGAAACTAGGATCCCGCAAGCCATGGGGTGTGGCCAAAAGAAAAAAAAAAAAGTACTTGATCCAAAAAAAATTACTTCGCATTGACGACAGACTTAAAAGCATGAAATGAAGTTTCTGAAGAGACAGTACTAAATAAGGGCATATGTTCAAAGAACTTTGGGGTATGGTATTAAAGAGCAAAGTTCATTGTTGTTTTCATAAGACATTCTTATGAATTAATTGTTCAATAGAAATTAATAATTGAATTTCATTTAAAAATTGATAAGGAGCAAGCCTAGTTAACTGATTAGGTAGGGCTTAAGAGGTGAGTTGTGTTGGTGAAATTGACGAGAGACAGATTATAAACTTCTAGTTGGCATTGTGGTTTACCAATAAGAGTTTATGTCCAATCAGGACATTCTCTTCCATACAGAACTGTCTTCCTCCAAAGTGAAATTATTTAATTCCTCCAAAATACTCTAAATAATGAACTGTGCCAAGTATTGACAGGGTGATGGAAATGGTGTTGGAGGAAGAGATATGAAATGAAATGAGCACAGCTTCTGCTTTCAAGATTGGATAAAATTGCTTGTATAGGGAATTGGTAATTTTTTTTTAAGATTTTTTTTTTTAGAGCAGTTTGAGGTTTAAAGCAAAATTAAAAGTAAGGTACAGAGATTTTTTTTCCATACACCCTCTTCCCCCACAAATGCATAGCCTCCCCCATTAAAAACATCTCCCGCCAGAGTGGTACACTTGTTACAATTGATGAGTGTACATGGCCACATCACAATCACCCAAGATCCAGACTTCCCATTACGGTTCATTCTTGGTCTTGTACATTCTATGGATTGGGGCAAATGGTAATGACATGTATCCATCATTACAGTATCATATAGAATATTTCCACTGCCCTTAAAAACCTCTGTGCTGCAACTATTCATCCCTCCTCTCATCACCCATTCTCAACCACCAGCAACCAGTGATCTTTTTACTGTCTCCATGGTTTTGCATTTTGCAGAAAGTCATAGAGTTGGAATTATACAGTACGTAGCCTTTTCAGATTGGCGTCTTTAGTTTATTAACATGCATTAGGGATGCATTAGGGAAGGATCCTTAGATCCTTCATGTCTTTTCCTGGTTTGATAGCTCATTTCCTTCTAGTGCTGAATAACATTCCATTGTCTGGATGTACCACAGTTTGTTTATACATTCACCTATTGGAGGATACCTTGGTTGCCTCCAAGTTTTGGCAATTATGAGTAAAGCTGCTATAAACATCTGTGTGCAAGTTTTTGTGTGGACATAAGTTTCAACTTCTTTGGATACATACCAAGGAGTGAGATTGCTGGATTATATGGTAAGAGTATGTTTAGTTTTGTAAGAAACTACCAAACTGTCTTCCAAAGTTGCCGTACCATTTTGC
This sequence comes from Neophocaena asiaeorientalis asiaeorientalis, assembly GCF_003031525.2. Lineage (NCBI taxonomy): Eukaryota > Metazoa > Chordata > Mammalia > Artiodactyla > Phocoenidae > Neophocaena > Neophocaena asiaeorientalis. The sequence continues at coordinate 6,703,994 of NW_020176571.1, forward strand.
ATTCCCACCAGCAATGAATGAGAGTTCCTATTGCACCGCATCCTTGCCAGCAATTGGTATTGTCAGTGTTTCAATGACCATTCTAATCGGTGTGTAGTGGTATCTCATCATTGTTTTAATTTGCATTTCCCTTATGACATATGAGTGGAGCATCTTTTCAAATGCTTATTTGCCATCAACATATCTTCTTTGGTGGGGTGTCTGTTAAGGTCTTCGGCCTATTTTTTTTAATTAATTAATTTATTTTTAGTTGCTCCATGGCACGTGGAATCTTCCCGGACCAGGGCTCAAACCCGTGTTGCCTGTGCGTTTGGCAGGCGGATTCTTAACCACTGCACCACCAGGGAAGCCCCATATAAACTTTAGAATCACTTTTTCAATATCCAAAAATTAACTTGCTGGGATATTGATTGGGATTGCATTGAATCTACAGACCAAGTTGATAAGAACAGACATCTTGGTAATATTGATTCGTCCTATCCATGAACGTATACTACCTCTCCATTTATTTAGTTCTATGATTTCATTCATCAGAGTTTTGTAGTTTTCCTCATATAGGTCTGGTACATATTTTGTTAGATTTTTATCTAGTTATTTACTTTTTTGGATGCTAATATAAATGGTATTGCTTTTTAAATTTCAAATTCCACTTTTTTATTTCTCGTATATAAGAATGTGATTGGCTTTTGTATATTAACCTTGTATCTTGCAACCTTGCAATAATTGTCTATTAGTTATAGAAATTTTTTTGTGAATTCTTTTGGATTTTCTGCATGGACGATCATGTCACATTCAAGCAAAGGCAGTTTTATTTCATCCTTCTCAATCTATATACCTTCTATTTCCTTTTCTTGTCTTATTACATTAGCTAGTACTTCTAGAACAATGTTGAATAGTAGTTGTGAGAGGAGACAACCTTACCTTGTTCCTGATCTTAGTGGGAAAGCTTTGAGTTTCTCAACCATTTAAGTATGTTGTTAGCTACATGGTTTTTTTGTTTTGATTTGTTTTTTTGTAGATGTTCTTTATCAAGTTAAGAAAGTTCTCCTCTGTTCCTACTTCACTTAGAGTTTTTATCATGATAGGCTTTGGATTTTGTCAAGTACTTTTCCTGTATCTATTGATATGATCATGTGATTTTTCTTTTTTAGCCTGTTCATGTGATGGAGTACATTGATTTTCAAATACTGAGCAGCTTTGCATACCTGGGATAAATCCCAGGTGGTCATGATGTATGATTATTTCTATTCATTGTTTTATGAAATTTTGGTAATATTTTTTTAAGGATTTTAGTATCTATGTTCATGAGAAATATTGGTTTGTAGCTGTCTTTTCTTGTAATGTCCTGGTCTAGTTTTGGTATTAGGGTAATGCTGGACTTATAGAATGAGTCTGGAGGGAATTAATCGTCTTAGTGGTGAGTAATATCAAACTTTAACCACCTGTTTCCATCATCAAATGAGTATTTTTGTTTAAGAAATACAGGACCACTCTTCTTTTTTTTATTAATTTTTATTGGAGTGTAGTTGCTTTATAATGTGTCTGTTTCTGCTGTACAGCAAAGTGAATCAGCTATACAGGCCACTCTTCTTTTGTTTGTTAACATATCCCTTTTAGAGACAGTCAGGCTATAAATACAATTAAAACTATGCTCAGTCCTAGTCAAATCCTGAGAAATTACTCTCTAGAAATTACCATTTATTTATTCAACTCTCTCAAAAACATTTATTCATCACTTTTTGAGATATTCAGAATATATTAAGTAATACACACAATAATCTGGCATGGTATGGTAATAGACTTGTATATGCTAAATACACTTAGCTTTATTTGGTGTTTTTTGCTTTATTTGCTTTTTTGCTTTCTGAGGTTTCAGTTACCCATGGTCAACTGCAGCCTGAAGGTATTAAATAGAAAATTCCAAAAATAAACTGTTCGTAAGTTTAAAATTGTGTGCTGTTCTGAGTAGCATGATGAAATCTTGTGTTGTCCACCTCCGTCCCACCCAGGGAGTGAATCATGCCTTTGTCTATCGTACGCACACTGTATACACATATGTATGTATATGAAAGAGCACAGTATACAGAGGGATCGGTACTATTCACAGTTTTAAGCATTCACTAGATGTCTTGGAACATATCTCCCACAGATAAGGGGGATTACTATACCCAGTTTAAAATTAACAACAGACCTAAATATATAAAAACAGACGTTCTAAGACATAAAATATTGACCAAAAGCATACATTTCAAGACACCTATTTAGATTAGGAGTATAGGCTGTAACATTAATGAGTAAGGATAACAAATCCTCAACAGTATGTGCTTACCAATAAAGCAGACTAGCCTAGACTATTACTAGAGTTTTTATTTGTTTGTTTGTGTTTTAATGTCAAACAGAGAGAGCTGGTTGACTGATTAGACAGAGATTCAGAGATGAATGGTGCCATCTAAACAGACAAAAAACCGATTTTATATTTTTTATATTGGCTTTATGCTTTATCATTTAAAAAGCTTCAAGGATGCTAGTATATTTGTGATCTTTGAATATTTTAAGAACTGATTCTTGGGAAATAAAGGAACTTGGATCACCTAAAATCAATTTTATGAAGTCCCACCCACCTACATCCCTAAAATAATTTTCTTATCTAAGGGACCTTCTTTTGAGACTTCTATGAATCACTACCTTTATCTTTTCTATAATCATGTTATATAATTTGCTAATTAGGCTATAGCTTGTTTAGATATTCAGCAGTCCTAAGGATATACATAGGTATTTTTGAGATAGATTATGGCACAAAGGAAATTACATCTACTTAGATCTTGACCAGGAGTTAGCCAGTTGGCAAGGATATTCAAGATAGAAGAGGACAAAAGAATGAGTCTCCAACAGAAGCATGATATAATGAACTCGATTGTCTCTCCAAAGTTCATGTTGAAGTCTTAACTCCCAGTACCTCAGAATATGATTGTATTAGGAGAGACAGCCTTTAAAGAGGTTTTGGAGTTAAAATGAGAGTCTCAGGGTGAGCCCCAATCCAGTTTGACTGATGTCCTCATAAGAGGAAATTTAGACCCTCAAAAAGAGTTAACCAAGGATGCGTGCACACAGGGAAAAAGGCTGTATGAGGACGCAGCAAGAAGCTGGCATCTCCAAGTCAAGGAGAGAGGCCTCTGGAGAAGCCAAACCTGTCAACACCTTGATCTTGAACTTCCAGCCTCCAGAACTGCTAGAAAATACATTTCTGTTGTTTGAGCCACCCAGTCTGGTGTAATGTTATGGCAACCTCTGATGTGTGTTTTTCCACATCACCAAGCAATTCTCCAATTCTCAGCTGACACTAACTGGGTACCCTACCAATTTAACTGAATTCTGACACTGTCTACTTGATCCTAGCATCAGATCCTGGTGCCGAAAGCTTGGCCTCTGCACCAGTGCCGAACGGAATCTCGGAGACAGACTTTTGGGTGAAGTAGAAAAGAGTAGCTTTGCTGCTTTGCCAGGCAAAGGGCGTCACAGTGGGCTCGTGCCTCAAAAACTGTGTGTCCCAACCTAGGGGGATTTGGTGAGGAGTTTTATAGCAATGCTTCAAGGGTGGAGTTGCTGATAAAGGATCAGGGTGTGTGCAGGGCCTGCATCCCTTAATCTGGCCTCAGATTGTCTCCTGATGACCTGTGATTCTCGAGGATATAAAACTGTGACCTCCTCTCTGGAATGAAGACTACTTCGTCAAGTAGTTAACATCTTCCATTTGTTGGGGTTTTCAGAAGAGCTCAAAGATATTGTTATGTGTATCCCTTGAGGCGGAGCCAGGATCCTTTCCCAAGGCAACACTGTTGTTTCTTTATTTTTTTTTTTAATTTATTTATTGTATTGATTTATTTTTTTGGCCGCATTGGGTCTTCGTTGCTGCGCACGGGCTTTCGCTAGTTGCGGCGAGTGGGGTCTACCCTACGTTGCGATGCGCGGACTTCAGTAGTTGCAGCACGCACGCTCAGTAGTTGTGGCTCATGGGCTCTAGAGCGCAGGCTCAGTAGTTGTGGCACACCGGCTTAGTTGCTCTGCGGCATGTGGGATGTTCCCGGACCAGGACTCGAACCCGTGTCCCCTGCATTGGCAGGTGGATTCTTAAACACTAAGCCACGAGGGAAGTCCCTATTCAATCATATTTACTCATATATTTTATTCATGAACAATACAAAAACAACTAAACGTAAATGTACCAGTTAGAAGGCATTTTCTGACTCAAGGAGGATGTTGGTAGAATGATTTTCGAAATATAGCCTCAAGTCAAAGGCAAAGGTAATACCCTAAATTTAAGTGGATGTAATTTTAAGTATTCTTAGAAAGTGTATATCCCTGAGAATATGAAAAATTCTATCAGGGCCAGGAGTCTTTAAAGTTATATTTCTTAGAATCTCAAAAAGTTCAAGGCCTTGAAGTTACGGCTACTATAAAATAAAAAGGGACCTCTGACTGTCAGAATTAAGTTGTTTTTTTTTTTTTTTTTTTTTTGGTATTGCATTGTAGGAGGTTCATATATACTTTGGAGATTAACCTCGTATCAGATATGTTTTCAAATATATATATTTTTAATTTCACAGGTTGCCTTTTTACCCTGTTGATTATTTTCTTTTCTGTGCAGAAACTTTTTAGTTTGGTGTTGTACTTGTTTATTTTTTGTTGTTGTTGTTGATTGTCAGAATTAATTTGTTTTTTTTTTTTTTTTTTTTTGCGGTATGCGGGCCTCTCACTGTTGTGGCCTCTCGAGTTGCGGAGCACAGGCTCCAGACGCGCAGGCTCAGCGGCCATGGCTCACGAACCCAGCCGCTGTGCGGCATGTGGGATCTTCCCGGACCGGGGCACGAACCCGTGTCCCCTGCATTCGCAGGCGGACTCTCAGCCACTGCGCCACCAGGGAAGCCCCTAGAATTAAGTTTTAACATTACTAATTTTTAGAAAGATTTCAGATTCTTTTCATCTATACTATATAATTTATTTAATACACATTTATTAAACACTATGTTAAACTGAGCCACTTAAGGAAAACGACCACCATACCAGTTAACATGCATTAACTACTAATGAGTCTGATAGACACAAAGAATCCATTTTATTAAATGAGAAAATAACTTGCCTAGGCTGACACACATAGCTGGTAAGTGATATCGACCAGATTTATACCTAGGCACTCTGGCTCCAAAGTCTTTGCTCTTAGAAACCACATATATTCCCTTGCCTAAGAGTCAGTCTTTTTTCTGCTCTTCTCCCACATATACCTTTATGTTTCAACTATACCTAACTACTTATAAATTTTTAAATAACCATTTGTATTTGTTTTCTAAGGTTGGGTGATTTAATAAGAAATATACTTGGTCTTTGTCTCCGTGGCTGGCATAAAATCTCCTAAAACCCTTGGAATTTCCTGACTGGTAGGAATGTCTGTTATTCATAAGGAGCCCGTTGGGACACACCTAAATTTATGCCAGTGAAGTGATTCAGGGTGCGGCCCCCGGATAGCCTAAAGATGGGGCTGGTCACCAGAGAGACCCAACGATTAGAGGGTTAACACTTTTAGCACTACCCACTGACCTCGGCAAGGAGGAGCTACACGTTAAACTGTACAAAAACTCTGGAACAGGGACTTCCCCGGTGGCGCAGTGGTTAAGAACCTGCCTGCTAATGCAGGGGACACGGGTTCGAGCCCTGGTCTAGGAAGATCCCGCATGCCGCAGAGCAACTAAGCCCGTGCGCCACAACTACTGAGCCCGCATGCTGCAACTACTGAGTCTGCGCTCTAGAGCCCACAAGCTGCAACTACTGAAGCCCGTGCACCTACAGCCCATGCTCCGCAACAAGAGAAGCCACTGCAACGAGAAGCCCATGCACCACAACAAAGAGCAGACCCCACTCGCCGCAACTAGAGAAAGCCCGTGTGCAGCAACGAAGACCCAACATAGCCAAAAAAAAAAGCAAAACAAAACTCTGGAACAAAGAGATTTGATGAGTTTCCAGGTTGATGATCATTTCCATATTTGGAGAGTGTGGTGCATCCCAGTTCCATGCAGACAGAGGTTTCTGCTCTTAGGATCTTTCCAGACCTTGCCCTATCTATGTACCTCTTGTTGACAGAAAAAAAAATGCACAAGGTGAGAGTTGTGAGTTAAGTTTGATTTGGGGCAAAATGAGGACTATAGCCTGGGAGACAGCATTTCAGATAGCTCTGAGAAACTGCTCCAAAGAGGTGAGGGGGAAGGTCAGTATGTATGTGATTTTGGTGAAGGGTAAGTACATGCAATCCAGCACGTACTTTTTGGCAGAATGTTTCTGCTAGTCACGAGGGGCAGACGTCACCATGAAGGATTTTAGTGCTTTTCTAGGTATGAGGAGATGCAAGAATTGGGCTCATAAAATCGGCTCCTGAAAATATCTAACTATCTGAAGACCTGTTCTGCCAGTTTTCTTCCCAGAGCACAGAGTGCCTCATTTCTGCTCTCCACCCTGAACTCCTTTCAGGGGGCTGTTAAAGGTCAGCACCTGCAGCGGCTCATAATTTGATCCTTGTAGAGGTAGATGGCAAGTGCCAATTTGTAGGTGACACTCTTCATCTGAATACTTTATAATATCCTGTGTAGTTAACTGGTAAATGTAAGTAAACATTCTCTGAATTCTGTGAGCCAGTATGGCACATTGATTGAACCCAGGAAACGGGTGATAGGAGCCTCCAATTTACAGACAGTCATTCGGAAGCACAAGTAACAACTCAGACTTTCAATTGGCAGCTGACGTGGGGACAGTCTTGTGAGACTGAGCCTTTAATCTGTGGGACTGAAACTGAGCAGGACCCTATGGGGCCCCTGAGCATGAAAGCCTTTCTGTGTCCCCCGTTTCTTGACTTTCCCTGAGTACTAGAGATCAGGTTCAAACACTTGTTAATCAGGGAAGGGAAGAGATGCAGAGACAAGAGAGGAGCAGTCAAGAAACAACAGTGCCGGGCTTCAACTACTGAGCCTGCGCTCTAGAGCCTGCGAGCCACAACTACTGAGCCCATGAGCCACAACTACTGAAGCCCACGTGCCACAACTACTGAGCCTGCACTCTAGAGCCCGTGCTCCGCAACAAGAGAAGCCACTGCAATGAGAAGCCCACTCACCGCAATGAAGAGTAGCCCCTGCTCGCCGCAGCTAGAGAAAGCCCGCACAGCAACAAAGAAGGAATGCAGCCAAAAATAAATAAATTTCTTTATTTTAAAAAATATGATTGAATAATAAGATTTAGCGGAAATACGTTCTATTCACTTTCGTTTCAGACTACTTGATGTTACCTTTTTCTTACTTTTGGTATCATTATGGATTTTTTAGCTTTACAATATGTTAACCTCAGACAGTATTCTCTTTTAGATGCCCAAATTATCGTAACTTTGGCCAGTAGGAGTCCCTTTTAAATTGGCTCCTGTGTCCTTCTGACATGGCTACATTGATCTTTGAAAACTTCTATGCTTCCTGACACAGTAAGGTGTTCCAGCCTTATCTATCTCTTAGCCCCAGGTACGGAATCAGCTATTTCTCTAAGAAGCCTTATTTACTTTCAGTGGAGTCACTGTTAAATCAGTGCTTCTAAAAAAAAAAAAAAAATGGGGGCTTTCCTGGTGGCGTAGTGGTTGAGAGTCCACCTGCCGATGCAGGGGACACGGGTTCGTGCCCTGGTCCGGGAAGATCCCACATGCCGCAGAGCGGCTAGGCCGCTGAGCCTGCACGTCCAGAGCCTGTGCTCCACAACGGGAGAGGCCACAACAGTGAGAGGCCTGCATACTGCGAAAAAAAAAAAAAAAAAATGGAAAGAAGGAAAGAAAAAAAAGGTAGTTCCCTAGTGGCCTAGTGGTTAGGATTCTGGGCTTAAAAAAAAAAGAAAGAAAGAAGGAAAAAGAAAAAAAATCTGATTGTAGCATTTGCCAATTTCCATGGTGTAAATACCCACACTGTGATAGATGTCTAGCTACCTGCGTGATTTCACTGAACACAGACCTGGGAAGCAGTGTGCACAACTGGCTCTCAGGAGCCGGCTGCTGTGCAACCAGTGCTACCCTTCTTGTGAGTCACAGCCCACAACGGATCCTGGCATTGGAGACTAGTGATACTAGGCAAAAACAAAAATTTTGGGCTTCCCTGGTGGCGCAGTGGTTGAGAGTACTCTAGAGCACAGTCTCAGTAGTTATGGTGCATGGGCTTAGTTGTTCCGTGGCATGTGGGATCTTCTCGGACCAAGGCTCGAAACCCGTGTCCCCTGCATTAGCAGGCAGATTCTTAACCACTGCACCACCAGGGAAGTCCCAACAAAAATTTCTTTAAATGAAATTCAAAAAGAATTTTGGTCAACATTAAGACATCAGCTGTTAAAACTATAGACAATGTTTTAATGCATCTGAGTGACAAAAGTGGCTACGATAAAATGAAAGGGCCTACGGATGGCAGGTTTAAAGTCCTATTGAAACTTATTATTTAAAAAAAAAAGAAGAGTATTGTGTCTATCTGTGCTCTGTAATCAATACAACAAACATCAAATCTTTTTTGTGCTAAGCACTTACAAACTTTAAAAGTTTAAAAAATTACAGAGGCTTCCCTCGTGGTGCAGTGGTTAAGAATCCGCCACCAATGCAGGGGACACAGGTTCGAGCCCTGGTCCGGGAAGATCCCACATGCCTCAGAGCAACTAAGCCGGTGTGCCACAACTACTGAGCCTGCGCTCTAGAGCCCACGAGCCACAACTACTGAAGCCTGCGTGCCTAGAGCCCGTACTCCACAACAACAGAAGCTACTGCAATGAGAAGCCCGCACACTACAACGAAGAGTAGCCCCCTCTGCCATAACCAGAGAAAGCCCGTGCACAGCAACAAAGACCCAACACAGCCAAAAATTAAAGAATACATATATTTATTTTTTAAAAAATTACAGACTGTTGGTGAGAACTCTAAAATCAACATAATGACCAGATTCCCCAGATTTTCCAAAGCAATCCTGATGTCAATATTTTGTCCCATGTGGACTGATTTTCATCATACCATGTGGAATGATTTTAGCAGGTCAGTTATGAGCACAATAGTCTGTGGTTTAGTCTTGCAGCAGTGCTATATTATATCTTCAATGATCGCTCTCAGGTGTGTAAAGAACCCCACATAATTGGTTATGCGTTCATGTACTCACTGAGTTTACTTTCACTGCCAGCCTTGTCCTGTTTGTGTGGTCAGGAAACATGACTATGCTCTTCCTCAAGCAAATAGGAACTCGTACTGATAAGTTTTAATTTGTTCATTCATTCATTCAGTTGTTTATTCACATGTCCAGCCTTATGTGGAGCCGAGACTGGAGAAAAGAAAAAAAATCCCTACTCTTTTTTTTTTTAAACAGGAGCCCTACTTTATTTATTTATTTTTAATTTTTTAATTGATTTATTTTTGGCTGCATTGGGTCTTCGTTGCTACGCGCGGACTTTCTCTAGTTGCGGCGCGTGGGGGCTACTCTTCATTGCGGTGTGCGGGCTCAGTAGTTGTGGCTCACAGGTTTAGTTGCTCTGTGGCGTGTGGGATCTTCCCACACCAGGGCTCGAACCTGTGTCCCTTGCATTGGCAAGCGGATTCTTAACCACTGCACCACCAGGGAAGTCCAAAATCCCTACTCTTAAGGGAAATGTGAATGAGGGAGACAGACAAGGAGGACAATTAAAATATGCAGGAGCAGACTGAGGAATAAGGAAAGGTTCTAGAGGAAGCAATGCTTTCAGTTAAATTTGAACCTGTTCTTACTGTTGTTCCATTGCCTTGATCCTGCATCTCTCTGAAAGGACTTCATCAGTTTTTCCATCACCTGGCAATTTCCACATATTTCTACAACTTCAGCATACAACGGGACTTCCCCGGTGGTCCAGTGGGTGAGACTCCGCACTCCCAATGCAGGGGGCCCGGGTTCGATCCCTGGTCGGGGAAGAAGTCCACACCCACAGCTAAAAGATCCCTCATGCCGCAACAAAGATCCCGCATGCTGCAAAATTAATTAATTAATCTTCTTTTAAAAAAAATTAAAATCAATATACAACCATTCATTGATTCAACTAACATGTATTGGAACCCTATTCTATTCTGGACCAGACCAGAAAACCCAAACCAGATCATGCTCCCATGGAGTTTCAACCTAGATATCTAAAATTCAAGATAGAATGGAGGACCATAACATGCATAATCTTCAAATGTCTTTCCTTTGGCTGTGAGGATCTCGCATTTTAATTGACCCTTGAAGGATGAAAACGATTTTTACAAGCAGGGGTGAAAAGGATTTTTAAGTCAGAGGCAATAGCAAAGTAAAATTGTGAGGCAGGAAATGTTGAAACTGTTTGAAAACTGACAAATAGTTCCCTTGGGCTTAGGTAAAAAGGACATATACTTCTTGGGTGTACAGTCTATGTTCCAGACAATACTGGAATGATAGGTTGGGTACTGAGCACTTGAAATGTGGTGAGTGCAGCTGAGGAAAATTGTTAATTTTGTCCCATTTTAATTCATTTAAGTTTGTATTTAGACTACATCAAACTAAAAAGTTTCTGCACAGCAAAGGAAACCATCAACAAATGAAAAGGCAACCTACTGAATGGGAGAAAAGATTTGCAAATCATGTATCTGATAAGGGGTTAATATTCAAAACACATGTAGGGGCTTCCCTGGTGGCGCAGTGGTTGAGAGTCCGCCTGCCGATGCAGGGGACACGGGACGGACAGAGGATCTGAATAGACATTTTTGTAAAGAAGGCAAACAGATGGCAAAAAAGACATGAAGAGTTGCTCAACATCACTAATCATTAAGTGATGATTAAGGGAATGCAAATCAAAACCACAGTGAGATATCACCTCACATCTGTTAGAGTGGCTGTCATCAAAAAGAAAAGAAATAATTAGTGTTAGTGAGGATCTGGAGAAAAGGAAACTCTCCTACACTGTTGGTAGGAATGTAAATTGGTGCAGCCACTATGGAAAATGGTATGAAGGTTCCTCAAAAAATTAAAAATAGGGACTTCCCTGGTGGTCCAGTGGTTAAGACTACAGACTCCACGCTCCCAATGCAGGGGGCCCAGGTTCGATCCCTGATGGGGGAACTAGATCCCACATTTCACAACTGAAAGAGCCCGCCTGCTGCAAGGAAGATCCCACATGCTGCAATTAAGACCTGGCACAGCCAAATAAATATATATTTTTTTAATCCCCAAATTCTTAAAAAAAGAATTAAAAATAGAACTACCATATGATCCAGTGGTTCTACTTCTGAGTATTTATCCAAAGAAAATGAACACACTAACTAGAAAAGATACATGCTCCCCCACGTTCATTGCAGCAGTATCTACAATAGCCAAGATAGGGAAACAACCTAAGTGTCCATGGAATATTACTCAGCCATAAAAAAGGATGAAATCTTGCCATTTACAGCAACATGAATGGACCTAGAGGGGATCATGCTAAGTGAAGTAAGTCAGGCAGAGAAAGACAAATACTATATGATCTCACTTATATGTAAAATCTAAAAAAAAAAAACTCATAGGTACAGAGAACAGTTTATTTGTGGTTGCCACAGGCAAAGGGCTGGGTGGGGGGGCAAAATAGAAGGGAGTCAAAAGGCACAAACTCCCAGTTATAAAATAAATAAGTTATAGTGATGTACAGCATTGATGGCTATAGTTAATAATACTGTATTGTATACTTGAAAGTTGCTAACTTTAAAATTTTTTAAATTCTCATCACAAGAGAAAAAAATTCTGTAATTGTGTATGATGACAGGTGTTAACTAGACTTATTAAGGTAATCACTTCACAGTGTTTACAAATAGTGAATCATGTTACACACCTGAAACCAATATAATTTATATCAATTATACCTTGATAAAAAAGAAACATTAAAGAAAAAAGTCTGTATTTAAAAAGTGAAGCAGTGTAGACAAAGACAAATACTGTATGTTATCATTTATATGTGGAATCTACGAAATAAAACAAAGAAATGAATATAGTAAAACAGAAACAGACACACAGATATTGAGATCAACTAGTGGTTACCAGTGGGGAGAGGGAAGGAGGGGCAAAACAGGGGTTGGGGATTGAGAGGCACAAACTACTGTGTATAAAATAAATAAGCGACAAGGATGTATTGTACAGCACAGGGAACATAGCCAATGTTTTGTAATAACTTTAAATGGAATATAAGCTATAAAAATATTGAATCACTGTGTTGTACACCTGAAACTAACATAATATTGTAAATCAACTATACTTCAATTAAAAAAAAATTGAAGCAGTGTAAAAAAAAGTTTTAAGTTGTGTAAAATGTTTTTGTTAAACACAGCCTAATTAATAGGACTACATTCCTCCTTGATCCTTGAAAATTTAGTCTCAATTAAGATGTGCTGTAAGTGTAAAATGAAGATTGGATTTTGAAGATCTAATACCAAAAAAAAAGAGAATAAAATATCTTACTGATAATTTTTATATTAAATATGTGTTGAAATGAGAATATTTGGGGTATATTAAGTTAAATAAAATATAATATTAAAAGTGACAACTCTTTTTTTTTTCATTTTTTTAATGTAGCTACCGGAAAAATTTTAATTTCATGTGTGACTCATATTTCTATTGGACAGAACGGATCTAGACTTTTTCGATAACTTGTTCAAGTTACTTGATTAGGAGATGATGTAATTAAATTTTTGGTTTAAGGTAATTCATCTAGCACTGGTGTGTGATGGATTAACTTTTGAATATTGGAGGAGGGAAGAAAGTAATAAGGATCTGGGAGCTGGGATTAGGTCCTCCAGGATCGGTTGGAATAATGAATAGTTGCAACCCAGTTCAGACAGGAAAATCAACATTTCTCAAATTTTTTCTTTCTTCACCCTGAGAGTTTATTTTCTAAGGTTTTTTCAGATTCAAAATAAACTCCATCTACACCCAACCTAATAAAAGAAAATTAACAAATAACATTCTATGCAACAGTTGTTCTTTATGAGGAATATTACAAACGCGAGCGAAGAGTAGGATTGGCTTTGGATGTCTTTAAAGCAGTCACTAGCTTTTTCTGTGCCTTGAAATGCCATTTACATTGTCCTGTTGAAGAGGTAGTTTTCCCCGTCTTTACTTTGACAAGGTAAATGTGTTTACAGCCCTTTGTTCCCTGGTTTTAGGATCTTGGATCTGTTTGTTTTCCTGCTTGGTTATCATATTACCAAACATCCTCTCACAGGGCAACCTGAGAAGGAGATTGAGATCCACCGTGGAAGATTACCTGCCTTTGGATCCAAGAGATTTCAGGTCCTGATTCATTCATTCCCATTCTTCTAAGCAGGCCTCCATTAAACTGTTAGCTGGGGAGTTCATAACATTCCTCCCCAACCTATTCCATTTTGAAATTTATCGACCACCTTTCCTCTGCTGGCATTCTCCGTGGGGACTGGTCACCAGAGCTGTGGCTCCAGCCTGGGTGGAGCTTGGAATCTCGTGGTGCCTGCTTCCAAAGTGCACCCAAGACCCCAGTCCCCCAGCCAATCCCCCCAACACATCAACAAACAGTCGTATTGAGCAACTGTCATCTGTGGCCCACAGTGAGGGTTGCCTAACTTGGAGGTCCCTGTCACCCTGGGGACAAGTCCGGTTCCTGATCTGGTTTCTGAGAAGCAGGAACTTAATATTAAGTCCCACTTGCTCAAGGAGTATTCATCTCAATATATTCAGCATACCTTTAGATTCCTGAGATCCAGCTGAATTCCAGTTGTTACCGTTTAAAGATATACATTGACAGAAGTGTTCTCTCTCCCTCTAAGCTGCTTAGCTTCCTTAAAGGTAATTTTCTCAGGCTGAGTTTAGCCAGAGAAAACAGGTTTCAGATCTCTCTCGCCTTCACCCTCCCTATTTTTCCACCAAGCAGAAAATACCTACAGATTTCAGACATCTAAATCCTGACCCTCAGTATTGTTTCACTACACTGGTTTTACACAAATTCTTTGGGACAGGTATAATCCTAGGCCTTTACAATTATTTCATCTGTTCTTTCAGTAAGTATTGGAAAAATAACTGTGTTCTGGAATTACACTGGAACCTGCTCTGAGTGAATGAAGGGCAAAAAGACCTACTTTTTTACTTTCACTGGTGCCATTTACTCTTGCAAAACATTAAGGAGTAATTATTCTAAGGCAAGGGAGAGGGAGAAATAAAAGACAGTGATTTAGAGCCAAGAATGACACTGTGAGGGAATTCCCTGGCAGTCCAGTGGTTAGGACTCTGCGCTTTCATTGCTAAAGGTGTGGGTTCGATCCCTGGTCAGAAAACTAAGATCCCACAAGCTGTGTGGACAAAAAAAAAAAAAAAAAAGAGAGAAGAAGAAGAAGAAGAATGACATTGTGAGACAAATAATAAATAAAAGTCAAAGAATGGAGAAAAGACTCACATGGGCACATGTCGCTGTGAGGCTTCAGGGTCCGGCCTCCAGCCTCCTGGGGCTGCTGAGAACTTATGTGGCTGGTGGGACTGAGGAACCGAATTGCTAATTTTAGTTCATTTAAAATATCTTCCCGTTAAACACAACTTCGTTGTTTTGATTAGAACGACATATTACTTTAGCTGTAGAAAACAGAGTCTAAGTGGGGATGTAAGATACACACGGGATTTCAAAGACTTAGTAGGAAAAAAGTAAACTATCTTAATAATTTTTAAATTGATTATAATTTAATCAATTATAGTTTAATATATTTATAAATCAATTGTAATTTAATCAAACTCAAATAGTATTATTTTGGCTATATCAGGTCAAATCAAATAATTATTAAAATTAATTATTCTTGTTTCCTATGTTTTTCTTTTAAAAATTTTGATGCAGCCACTTAGAAAACTTAATATTACATAAATGACTCAGATTGAATGTTTATTGGCAGCACTGCCATACAGGATATTTTGTCCTTTGGCTGCTAAGTTCAGTTGCTGTGGTAACTAAAGGGGCCTCTAGGCTCAGGGTTTCCTGGAGGATTGGGAGAGTGGGGGAGGGGAGGAATGACCTCAGGGAAGGTTTTTTTGGTTGTCACGTTTCACTCATTGCCAGTACTCTCAGCTAACAATGAGATTTAGAAAGTATCCTCATTTAGTGGTTTCGTTTTGTAATGTATAAAAATATCGAATCAGTATGTGTTGCACCTAAAACTAATACGATAATGTATGCCAGTTATACTTCAGTTTTTTAAAAGAAGTCCTCATTTCAGGAAAGACCACACGATGTGGTCTGTTTCAGGTCCAGTGGTACCAGTTTGAATTCCAGGCTCCCAACCAAAACCCCAAGGGAAGGTGCACTTTCTTTCAGTGGCTCCTCTCACATAATTCTACCTCTTTACCGGCTTGTCGCACCCCACCCGCTCTTCCCCTGCAGGGTCTGCTAGGCTACAGATTAACAGGCATTAGGAATTTGACTACTGATGTTTCCCCCCAGCAAAGCCACCCAACTCTACCTACTACGAACTTGTCCCCCTTCGTTAACTCTCACACAGGAGCACTTCTCTCTCCTTTTATTTTCCTTCATCTTCCTGTGCTCACAGTTTTCTTACCTGTCTTTCCTACTCAATCTTCCTCGCTTTGCTTGTATGGCTTAGAAATCAGATATTTATCTCACCCTTTTCTTTCAAGAAATTCACAGCCCAGAAGGAATAGGATATTGCTAATTAACTCCAGTTGTGTAAGAATCAGTTGGCCTCGCCCCTTTTTAATGTTTTAAGTGGAAGGGAAGCACCATAAATTCCTTGAGGGCCAGGACTTTTGTGTCCTATATACTGATGAATCCGTCTGATGGGTAGTACGTGCTCCGCAAATACCTGTTTAACAGAATTTGATCATTTCCCTCCCTCTAGGTACTGTAAACCCGAGACTAGAGGCAAAATACTGCAGAATGGGTAGAATTCAGAATGGGTGGGGAGTTGGTGAATGCCATATTTTCAGGAGTTTGGATTGTGTCCCATGGGCAGCTGATTCTCTCCTTTCTGCTGCCCGGGAGAGTTGGTTTGGCTCCTAGACACTCAGGTTTTCTCCCAGGAGAGAGTATGCTCATCAGAGGACAAGTAGAGCCAAAAATTCTTCCAATTCTTCCTTCACTCGCTTTCCTTCTCTCAGACTGTCCTTCC
The DNA here is from genome assembly GCF_003031525.2 of Neophocaena asiaeorientalis asiaeorientalis. Taxonomy (NCBI): domain Eukaryota; kingdom Metazoa; phylum Chordata; class Mammalia; order Artiodactyla; family Phocoenidae; genus Neophocaena; species Neophocaena asiaeorientalis. The sequence goes on from NW_020176571.1 coordinate 6,720,174, forward strand.
CTCCCCTTCAAGATTGTAGACACAGCCTACAATCAAAGAGCAGCTGATAAATGCATAGGATTAGGAATAGTTTCAGTTTACACTCCGTCAAACAACGTTAACTCTCATATAGTAGCACCCACTCGACTTTCCTTATATAGATAGCGTTTATTCTTTACGGATTTATTCAGTTCTGAGCACTTGCGAGAGCAAAAAATAAAGTGTATCTGCCCTCCCTCCAGGCTTTTCTGGTAGCATTTTTGTCTGTGAAACTAAGAGGCTGTAGCTGCTCTTAGAAGAGGAAAGGAGGACGAGCTTCGGAAAAAAAAAAAAAAAACCACGGAGTAGGGAGGGTGGAGGATGTGGTTTTAAAGAGATGGGGGGGGTGTGGTCTAGGGTGGGGGCAGAGCTTGAGGTCACAAAATTCCGGGAGGTCCGGAGATCACTGGGGGCGGGGGCGGGGTGGGCCTGGGGGCTTGTCGCCCAGGCTCCGCCCTTTGCGGAGCTTATAAATAGGTGCCCATCCTAAGGGTGCGTGAGGAGACGTTGGAGCGGTACCGAGGACCTGTCTGAAAACTTGCTGCTGAGAAGGACATTTGGAGGTTTTGTTGGCTGGAAGAGGGGTCTCTGGAATCCCACTTCTAGATCTTTATTGAAGATTGAAAGGAATTAATTTAGGGCCATGGGGACAGCGAAGGTAAGAACGATACAGTTACTGGTTTTTGCTTGTTTGGGGTACGCTCCGAAAGGCAAGCCTTAATGGTGATGGCTGTGCTCTCTTCCTAGCCATCTTAAAGCCTTTCCATTTCTTCCCCAGCCTGCAGTGCCACAGTTCCACCAGTTCTCTTTGGATGTCATTTCCTATAAAGGATTTATCCCTGTTTGATGCACCTTCCTGTGGTAGGGAAAGTCACATGGGGAAGTTGTGTTTGTTTCTCGTTTTTTGTTTTTTTTTTTTTTCTTTAATACAATTACAGGCTACTGAGAATGTGAGGATGAAACCGGTTGAGTGTTCAGGGGATCAGGGGCTGCTTGGTTGTGTTGATTACGAGTGTGGGTCTGAGAACCAGCAAGAGGATTTCTCTGGACGCCTTAGACCTTGAAAGGACCTGGGATTTGTTTTGGGGCCTGGGTCGGTGTATCTGTTCTATGACCTATGGGATTCCCTGGATACTAAGGAGAGAGGATTCCAGTTGTCCTTCCTGTTGTGGCTGATTGTGAGTGCACAGCATTTTAATGTGTTACGGATGCAGTATTTGTAGGGAGAAAGGTATTTTCATTCACTGAGGTAACTTACTTAAAAATAAAAGAAGAGAAGGGATGAAAAAGTGGGACGGCCCTCAAGAATAGTAAATGATGAGAGAAAAAGAAGAGGTTTTTACTAAAAGGAGAGGATTAAACAGAAAGCGGTGCGCTGGCGGGGCTTCAGGGGTACTAGATGCCTGGGAGGCAAGGTCAATTTGGGGAACTGAAACTCCTGGCCTGCCACTGTCTGACCTGAGAGGGAAGGAGTTTAAGGTGAGGAGGGGTTGGGGTTCTCAGGTGTAAAACTTGAGCTACCTTGAGGTGGAAAGTAAGATCACGCCCACTGGAATTATTCCCAGCCAGGTGAGTGATGACTGGGTTGATTACTGCACAGCCCCTCACAAAATGTCTCCATCTGGGGTTGGGCGTGAGCTTGTGCTCGCCCCCTGGTGGGTGGGTGGGGGATAGCAGTACATTATTAAGTGAACGGGGAAGAATTTCAGATGGGACCAAGGATACAGTAGGTTGATCCTGTAGATTACGTGATGCAGTTAAGAGCAGCCTGGTGATGACGACACACCACCAGTACTCGGGCTTCTGTGGAATCTGGGGTACGGGTGAGCGTACGCTGGATCTAGCTGTTTCCAGAGTCAATTGTTCTTAGCAATCCTAAGGCATTTTACTGTGCCCTCACTATTTTTTCTATTCCTGAGCACGGTTCTATGCTTGCTCTTACCTGGGGCTGTTTTTCGAATGCTTCCAAACCGACTAACCCAGTTATCTTAACTTCTCCCTTTTCCCAAATTCTCTTGCCACTTTCCCCAAGTTTACTCTGCATGCTCACCCATGTATTTCCAGATAAGCTCTTCAGTTCTTTCGTGTTCCTCATTCATTACCTAACTCGTTAAGTTTTTGTTGTTTTCATACCGCTCACAGGCTGAGTTCTTCAGATATACACATCTTCTTAATAAGAGGCAATCATCCATCAAGAGTTTTGACTGTTTCTTCTTTCCTCCCTCCCCGCCCCCCCCCCATCTTCAGAGAAGGGCTGGTGTGGTGCCAGGAGTCAGGCAAGCTATCTGAACAAGGGAACCTGCCAGCCCAGGCCCTGCCCTCTAGTAACCTGGGCCTGACGTGCCTCTAACAGTGTGGGGTTTTCTCTCTGCAGAAGCTGACGGGCCGCCTCATGCTGGCTGTGGGAGGGGCAGTGCTCGGCTCCCTGCAGTTTGGCTACAACACTGGAGTCATCAATGCTCCTGAGGTGGTGAGTGCCAGGCAGCTAGAGTTTGGAATAGGATAATTATTCCTTTAGGTAGTGTTTCCAGAATTAACAAGTTTAGACACACTTGGTAGGTAGCTTGGCTAAGACCTAGAGGGGGAATGATATTGGTGGGGGTCTATTTGAATCATTGATCAAGGCAAAAGGCTCAGGGGCTCCCTGTACCCTGGACTGTACCCATTCTTCCTCTCACCCTACGGTGACACACTTCCTTTATTATCTCTTAGGGGTTAGTTACCAAGTCTCAGGGTGGGAGGGTGGCTGGGATAGTCACCGAACAAGAGTACATCAGTACTACTACCTACTGGAATTTTCAGGACAAATAAAAAAGTATTCTTTTCAGAGCTGGTAACATTAACTCCAGTGTGTTACCTGTCTCATCCATTGCCATCTATTTATTCCCTTGATCCGCTACCTAGAAAGTAACTGTAATGCTGTTCTCGTAGGGAGGGGAAGATCCCCAATGTTTGTTTCTTTTCTCATCCAGTTGTAACGGTCTCTTCTCCCACCAACCATTTTAATTTGCAGATCATAAAGGACTATCTCAATTACACTTTGCAAGAGAGGTTCGAAAACCCTCCCTCTGAGGTGGTACTCACGTCCCTGTGGTCCTTGTCTGTGGCCATCTTCTCCGTTGGTGGTATGGTTGGCTCCTTTTCTGTTGGACTCTTTGTCAACCGGTTTGGCAGGTATTAATACTTTTTTTTTTTTTTTTTTTTTTTTTTGTTTTGTTTTGGTTTTTGTGCT
>NW_020176571.1:6723502-6864651 GCF_003031525.2 Neophocaena asiaeorientalis asiaeorientalis
TGGCTTTTTTTTTCCAGGTTTGGGGGGTTTTATTATTTTTTTTTTTTTTTTTTTTTTTTTTTTTGGCTGAGTTGGGCTTTGGTCGCTGCGCGCAGGCTTCCTCTAGTTGCGGTGAGCGAGGGCTACTCTTCGTTGCTGTGCGCGTGCTTCTCACTGCAGTGGCTTCTCTTGTTGCGGAGCTCAGGCTCTAGGTGTGTGGGCTTCAGTGGCTGTGGCGTGTGGGCTTCAGTAGTTGTGGTGCACGGGCTTAGCTGCTCCGCGGCATGTGGGATCCTCCCAGACCAGGGCTTGAACCTGTGTTCCCTGCATTGGCAGGAGGATTCTTAACCACTGCGCCACCAGGGAAGTCCCGGTTTGGCAGGTCTTGATCAGAAGCTGGGCAAGGAAGGGGTCTATACTGGTTGCATTGAGGACGAGAATTGAGGCTTAGAGCAGGGAGGTGAAGATGCATTTGAATGAGAGAACCTCAAATTCCCATCAAGGGAAAACTAGTCCCACAGATTGCTGGGCTCCAACCCAGATTCAGGCCTAATAATTACTCTGGGGTAGGGTGGGATAATTTAAATTTCTAGCAAATTTCTAGCTGATGCTGTTAGTTTGTGGACCACTTTGAGAACAACTGGCCTTAAAGTGCTTGCTAAAATCCTAGCCTGCAGCTAGGACGTAGAGGGGAGAATCTTAAACAAGTTCTTTAGGTGAGTTTTATGCATACTGAGGTGTAAGAACCATTGGTCTTGATTATCCCAACCAGATATGTTCTGATACTAAAAGTGGAAAAATTAGACCAAAAGATATGTGAGCCTGGAGAGAGTAGAATGATTAGGAAAGAAGGGGGGGATCAGGTCTGTTTTGCTAACTTCACTTGTTTTTGTTTAATCTTTCAGGCGCAATTCAATGCTTATTGTCAACCTGTTGGCCATCACTGGTGGCTGCCTTATGGGGTTCTGCAAAATAGCGGAGTCATTTGAAATGCTGATCCTGGGCCGACTGGTTATTGGCCTCTTCTGTGGACTCTGCACAGGATTCGTGCCCATGTACATTGGAGAGATATCGCCCACTGCCCTGCGGGGGGCCTTTGGCACTCTCAACCAGCTGGGCATCGTTATTGGGATTCTGGTGGCCCAGGTACTCTAGAACTTACTGAGTGTTAGTTTCACAACTCATTAAATGAATTTACATAGAGAAGACAGTCAAGAGAATGTCTGCACAGAGAACTGTATTCAGTACCCTATGATAAACCATGATGGGAAAGAATATATATTTCTTTAAATATATATATATATATGCATAACCGAATCACTGTGCTGTACAGCGGTAATTAACACAACACTGTAAATCAACTCTACTTCAATTGAAAAAAAGGACGTCTGGCACACATTCAACTGTATATGTTTCAGACATTAATTAATATTACTATAAGTTCACAGACGGCTAAGGAAGCAGGCAGGGTAGAAAAAGTAGAAGAGACTATCTTTTCCCGTGATGAAAGAACAGATGATCTTCTGAACATTTTTTTTTTAATCAACCTGTAGCCTGTACAGTATGGAATTTATAGTACTGTCTTTGTCTGGTTTCTAGATCTTTGGTCTAAAAATCATCTTGGGGACTAAAGAGCTCTGGCCGCTGCTCTTGGGCTTCACCATCATCCCAGCCATTCTCCAATGTGCTGCCCTTCCATTTTGCCCTGAAAGTCCTAGATTCTTGCTCATTAACAGAAAGGAAGAGGAGAGCGCTAAGGAGAGTGAGTGCCCTTCATGCCTTCACTGTAGGAACCTTAAGCTTGTGGCTTGTTTTAGGATGAGGACATTGGATCTGGTTTTCGTCATCTCCTTTCCCTGTCTGATTATGCTTAAGTCAGAAACTTGCAGCCCCTGAAGGATGGGGTGAGAAGGCGAGTTAAAGCCAGATGCTGATTGAGCCGCCAGATGCAGGGCTCATCTGGGCGGCTTCTTCCCATCCGTCTCATGGGGAAAAAGAATTCGGGACAGCGCCTTATCATTAACCTTTCCTCTTCATGCTTTTCACCAGTTCTCCAGCGATTGTGGGGCACCCAGGATGTGGCTCAGGACATCCAGGAGATGAAAGATGAGAGTATAAGGATGGCACAGGAAAAAAAAGTCACTGTGGTGGAGCTCTTCCGAGCCCCCAGCTACCGACAGCCCATCCTCATCTCCATCATGCTCCAGCTCTCTCAGCAGCTCTCGGGGATCAACGCTGTGAGTGCCCACTTGTCTGTCAAACGTGTCCTACAATATTCCACTTAAAACACCTGACTAGAGGTGAATAGCATTGGTTGCTCACCTTCTTTTATACCCAGGGGCCCCTCACAATGCTTGCCACAGAGCAGCCTCTCAAAACATTCTCTTTACCCAGGTTTCCATTTCGTTTTTTTTTAATTTTTTCATTTTTATTTGTTTATTTTTAAATTGTTTTGGTTGGATCTTAGTTCCCCAACCAGGGATCAAACCCATGCCCCTTGTAGTGGAAGCACGGAGCCCTAACCACTGGACTGCCAGGGAATTCCTATTTCTTAAAATTATCTATAGTACATGTTTTCCATGTGGAAAGATGAGAGAATCAACTAAAAGTTTGTCACCCTTAGCCTTGGAACTTATAGTTAACGTTTGTCCTCTTCCAGATTTTTTTTTTTAATATATAGAGTATCACAATTTGTCAGTTTTTATTAATCCTCTTTCTTTGACCACTCATTTTAAAAATGTTCAGTCCTCTTTAACTCTGATCTGTCTTATTACATGATGTTATCAGTGATAACGTAAGCCATATAATCAAAGCAGATCTGAGAGTTGATATACCTTGGGTTTTTTCCCAGGACTGTACAATTTAAAATCAGTGTAAAGCCCTGGGGAGCAATTAGGAGGTATGTGGGCACACAGGCAACCTCAGAGTGAGCTGGGCTTGTCACTGTCTATATCTTTTACAACTTAGAAGAGTGACTATGATAGTTAAGTGTGAGGCAAAATGCGAGCTAGCAGTGGGCAGGTAGCCATTGTGTTCTATGCAAAAATCAGCTTCTGCTCCTGAGTTTTGGTTGTGGGCAGAGAGGGTATTCCTATGCCTATCCTTTTGCAGATAAAATATTTGGATATGAAGAACACCCACCCCTGTCCCCCTTCTAAGTACTGGTTCACGCCCTGAGGGTTTCCCATCGTAATGTGATCAGTGTGATCAAATCGTTTTGTGACAAAGCGTTTTGCAAAACACGTGATAACTCAAAATACAAAGTTTGTCCTTAGCCTTTTCTCCCTAACGCACCACAAGGATACTCGTGTTTGAAATCGCAGTGCATCTCCTGAGGACTTAGAGGCTGTCATATCAGACCTTGGGAGGAAAGATAGTTTGAAAAAGCCTCTCAGGTGGTTTTGATGGATCTCAATCTCCAATATCCACATTTGAAAAACCACTGTAATTCAAATATACTCTCAAGACTTTCCAGAACAGCGAGGCTGGGACTAGAGTGAGGTGTCCAGATACAAGACGTGTCCTGAGAAGGACCGCCTTCTTCAATTCTATACCCCAGGCGCCTGCTTGCCTCCCCCCGAGTCGAAGCCCTGCAAAACAGGATCAGAAAAAGACCATCCTTGGAAAGTTACAAATGATAGATGAGTGCTCTGCTGGTAGGACCTACCCATCGCCCAGCCCCTGTCCCCGCCCTTTCAGGAAATGGTGTGTGAAAGAAAGTCAGTTTTCCAACCTACCTTTGAACAAAGGATGTTTTCTAATTTCCCTTAAAGGCAGAGGGGGTAAGAGGCTGGATAGTGTTTACCCAGCAGAGTAAACTGCCTTTAGGTAAGATGATGTGGCCTAGCTCCATGGCACCAGGCAGCAAGATTTTACTGTAAGAAGTTTGCTTGAGATGAGTATATAACGTGTTAGGTTGTTGACATGTGAGCTTTTATATAAGGAAGAGAATTGGCATAGCTATTCATCTCTGGTTTTAACTGTTCGAACGTCTTTCCTCACAAGCTTTATATTATTAAATATTCTTCGATTTTTTTTTTTTTTTTTAATTCCATGCTTCTCTCCTAGAGCAGCAGTTTTCAATGAGGATGACACCCCATATCTCAGTTTCCAAGAGCTCAGCCTGAATCTTATTTTGGAAAATATACATAGTTTCTATCTTAGGTTGTAGGGATTTGAAGACTTGTTTCTGGAGACGGTCACTCCCATTGTCGAAGCACATGTTCATCAAAAAGTCTGATGAATACTGGCTGCTACGAGGGCAGGTACTCTGGGTGAAATCATAAACCCCTAAACCAAACCTGAGGGACTGAGCCATCTAGATCCTGTTCCCTTGTTATCCTGAGGTCTGAGACCAGTGTTCTGACATCTCTTTAGCTGTGGTAGTTGCAGCAGCCCTACGTATTAGCACAGTGTTGAACAAATAATAAAAATAGTATACATTAAATTGTATTCAATTAAAAGAATAGCTGGTGTTAGTTTGTAAAACACTTGCAAAGACCCAGTCCCCGGAATTCCAGCCCAAGTTCTGCTTCTAAATCACAATCAGGCTGAGGTTACTCTTCGGTTTCTTCACTATCAAGTGGAGACATCAATGCCTGTCTTTGTTGGTCGGGGTGGGAGTTGGAGTAAGTCTATTGGAAAAGTGTCATTGAAAAACTTAAAGGGACTTAAGCCTTTATATGTAAGTTACTAAAGTAAACTTAAGGAAGAGGCTAAATGGAGCAGTAAGAAGAAGCATAGTTAGAAGGAAAAAAAAAGTGGAAGTAAGTAGCTAGAATTGAAGACGACTGAAGAAAATAGATATAAGATAACAGAAGACCATTCGTTTGTGGAAAAGATACCGTGACTGAACAAAACCCCTGGGAAGTAGTCCTTAACTTCTGGGACTTTTCTGAGTTGATTTTTTTTGGAGGGTTCCATGTAACTGCTATGCACAATTGTATTTCACAGTTGCATCTTTTGTTCCCTGTTAGGTGTTCTATTACTCGACAGGAATCTTCAAAGATGCAGGTGTCAAGGAGCCGATCTACGCCACTATTGGTGCAGGCGTGGTTAACACCATCTTCACCGTGGTTTCTGTAAGTCGGATGTTTTGATCATTGTTGAGGTGGGAGAAGAATTCTTGCTACACACGTTCAAGGATGGGTTGCATGTCCTTCCACACCCCCCTTCCGTCATTTAGTTAAACCTTTTTCCGTTTAATTCCTTTTGGGGGAAAAGGGCTATTGAATGATGGGTAAGACAGTCTTCACTCTTCAAACACATAGGGAATGGATGGGCAAGAGGAAGTATAGAGGGGATTCTGTCGGGTGCTTTTAACTTGACGCTGGAAGAGAGCAAGTGTAACTATATCAGGTAGCCTGCTGTTGGTCAGGCAGGTTCCAGAGCTCATAGAGTTGTTTTCATGAAAGGGAATGCACATATTTCTTTTTTATTCTTTTAGGTGTTCCTGGTAGAAAAGGCAGGGAGGAGGACGCTACACCTGATAGGCCTCGGAGGGATGGCTTTTTGTTCCGTCCTCATGACGATTTCTTTGTTATTAAAGGTGAGTCTTCTTTGCGAAGGAAGGGGCGGGGGAAGGGGGTGGTGCGGAAAGGTGAGGGGGTGGGTAGTTGAGGTTTGGAGATCATACAAATGACATTTGGGAGAGGCAACATGCCCAGAGTTTTAAGACAAGTGGATTATCAGAGATAGATAATTAAATTGCTATAATCCCTATATCTATATACCATATAGTTTGTAAAATACATTATCTCATTTAATTCTTAAAGAAATCTTGAGGTCATTATTCCCCTTTTACAGCTGATAAGATGGTCTCAGTGCAGAATGACATTTGTGATCACACTGCTAGGTTTCAAAGGCCCGAGGCTTCTAGGACTTCCCTGGCGGTCCAGTGGTTAAGACCCTGCACTCTCCGTGCAGGGGGCACGGGTTCAATCCCTGGTGGGGGAACTAAGATACCGCATGCCATATGGTGAGGCCAAAACAAAAAAAGAAGAAAGAAACAAGGACCTAAGGCTTCTAGGTCCAGTAACTCCTTTATACCACGGGACGGAAGGAACTTTTCATTATTAGTCAGTGCTCATCTCTGGGAAGCTGGATGCTGCCTGGGGCATGCTGTCTCTAATACTAACTTTCCTTTGTTCCTTTCTCGTAGGATAATTATGGTTGGATCAGCTTTATCTGTATTGCGGCCATCTTGCTGTTCGTGGCCTTCTTTGAAATTGGCCCAGGCCCCATTCCCTGGTTTATTGTGGCTGAACTCTTTGGCCAGGGACCCCGCCCGGCTGCCATGGCAGTGGCTGGTTGTTCCAACTGGACCTCCAACTTTTTGGTCGGACTGCTCTTCCCCTCAGCTGCAGTAAGTAACTTAAAACTCACCCAGCCCATCTTGAAACCAGCTAATACATAGTTCTGCCTAGAAACAGAATGGTAATAATAAGGCTTAGGATTCCAAACCAATATTTAAAATCCATCATTTGGCTTAGCATTAATGGCTTTATGATGTTAATGATGAGGTAGGTCCTATTATAAGATGGCCTAGAGCTGATTTGTTAAGTAAAGGAACCAGCAGTGGACATCTAGAATGCATTCCCAGTTCCCATGAGTCTTTCAGAAACCCAGATCTTAAAACTCATAATCAGAAGGCCTAAAATAACTCAATAGGTATTTGGAAACAGCTAACTTCAATGACTAGGAAAAGGAATGACAAAAAATTGCAGAGAAATATAGTAAGCTACCAATGAAATCATAAACAAGTCTCTGAAGAAACCTTACTGTCTTCATGAAGTCTGGAAGGGTTATGGCTTCAGGCCCATTGGAAATAACGATTGCGAGGGAAACTGGAGTTTATCAGTGACCAGATTTTGACACTGACTCTCCTTGTTTTATGTCCTTTCCCTAGTTCTATTTAGGAGCCTACGTTTTCATTATCTTCACGGGTTTCCTTGTTATCTTCTGGGTCTTCACCTTCTTCAAAGTCCCTGAGACTCGTGGCAGGACTTTTGAGGAAATTACACGAGCATTTGAAGGGCAGTTGCCGGCGGGTAACCGAGATGAGAAAGGTCCCATCGTGGAGATGAACAGCATCCAGCCCACGAAGGACACCAACGTCTAAGCAGTGCCTCCTTCCCACCTCCCTCCTGTCATGAAAAAGCAACCTCTCCCTAAGCAAGGGAGAGACCTCATCAGGTTGTAACCCAGGACTGTTTCTGAATGCTGCTACTCAATTCTTTTCTCATCCCACACACCCTTGGGCGCTCAGAGGATCCCAATGCTGGGGTTAGTTGTTATCTTCAAAGGCTTTTAAAATTTTCATTTCTTGGACATTCTCTTCCGTTCAGGAGAGACCAAGGGAACCTGCCTTCATTTCAGGAGGGATTGGCTGCTTGGCATATGACAACTCTGCCAGCTCCTGCTCCCTTAGGCTCTACTCTTGCCTCTCGAGGGCATTTAGGGGACTGGGCATGGGGTTGCAGTTCCTCCGACCTCAACTTACCAGGAAGCAGATACACGTAAGAATGTGGAGGGCAGAGAGGGATTCCATAAGACCGTCTTCCTCACTTCCATGCGGCTCTGCAGAGCAAACTAACTTGAGTTTTATTTATTTGATCTTCTGGTTTTATTGCATAAATATTTATTTTTGTAAGTACAAAGTAATTTTACCAAATAATGAAAGCATAAGGAAATTGAGGTTAGAGGGAGGTGCTTAAAGAGGTTATAGGGCGGAAGATTTAATACCGGAGAGGTTAGGGTGCAATAAGAAAGGACAAATTCAGGGAGAAATGTGATGCATTGTTGGAGGGTGTATGACGTGGTGTGTGAGGTTTGCACGTTGCCTCTTAACAATTTCTGTCCTTCAGGTGAAAACTCAAATTTCTCAGAAAAGTCACGTGCCTGTATGAAGAAGCTATTAGTTTCCTTTGGAACTTTTTCCTTTGTTTAAGATTATATGTAGTATTACTTGAAATCTAGGATTATCACTAAGATGGGCATTGTAGTTAATGGTAGTTGATGGGTTCTAATTTTGGATGGAGTCCAGAGAAGGGATGATTATTTCTAGAAATCCTCTCTCCCCTCACTGGACCAAACGGCTTCTTTGTAGTGAACTCACTTTTTTTTTTTAATACTCCTATCATCTGGTGGGAGAGCCTTCCAAATGAACAAGCCAAAATATTGGTTCTTGGTAGAGGTTCGTTATTTCTTCAGTTTGTTCTTTAGAAGATTTTAGATGTTGATTTTTATTTTGTTTTAAGCCATAGCTTTAAAAGAATTCAGAGATGTGCATAGCTACCTTGGAATTTGTAACCTCAGCTCTGGGAGAGGATTTTTCCAGAACGATTATTATCCAGTTGAAGTATGTTACATTAGGGTCATCTCATGCTCGTTTATGTCTGTTACCATGTCAAGTTACCCTTGTTACCATGTTACCATAGTATTATGTCAAGTGTCCTTCCAGGGACTTGAACTTTCCCACAGACCACACTTGACAGTATGCGTGGATGTGCAGTGGAGCCCACGCTTGAGCGTGAGTGGATGTGCATTGTCACCTTGCTCTGGGTGGAAGTAGTTTATGGGTAACTTGTTTCCTCTGTGTTCCTAAGGCCCCCTTTTGGATAGAATGTCGATAGCGCTGCCTCTGCTGGGTGGAATTTGAATCTATGTACGGTTTTCTTTCAAACTTTAGAGTTCAGTCTTATCTGGCTGCCTTTCCTTTTTGGAGAGGAAGGGGAGAACTCCCTAAATTTTGAGACTGAGAGTGGAGGACTCACTCCATGCTCCGGGACTCGGTGCCTCTGGGGGGTGCTGGAGGGGAGTCACAGGGGAGAGGGAGGCATTCCTTGAAGGCAGTAAGAAACAAACTGAAGCTTCTAACTCTGGGGTGGTTCGGAGAGTTAGGTGAGATGGAGGGGTTTACACTTGCCAGAGGCCACGAACACCTCCACGCCCATCCAGTTACCCAGTATTTTTAGAAATGGAGATTGGGCCCTTCTTCCCTTTTTCATATGTTGCTTGATCTCCCTCTCCCTCTTTGGTGCTTACATATTTCAGGCCCTTTAGCCAAACCCTTGCCTGTTGCCAGGATTTTGGTTCTAAGTTCTCACCATTCCCTCTGGTCCTTGAGCCTTTGGATAAAAACTCACAGAGCCGTGGGGTGGGGCTTTGCTGGAACGGCTGAGTTTCCTCTACCTGCACCTCCACGCTGGCCCCTCGGAATCAGTGGCTTGGCAGTCACGCAGTGTGGAGGTCTTCCCATTTCTCAGTGACCAGATTGTGAATAATTTCCAAACGGATTTTCTATTATTGTTACTATGGTTCTTTGTTTTGAAATAAAAATTCTGAATGTATATATAACATCACAGGCTTGGCTTTTTTGTTTTGTTTTGGTCCTTCCTGTGACAACAAAATCAGCTTTAATCCCAATGTGGCCACCCAGTACCCGTTGTAACCTTAAGTAGGTTTCTTGTATGAGAGTCTCGTACAAATGAAAATAGCAATACTTGCTTATTATGCAGATGAAATGGAAAAGCCTTAGCGCATTGCCTTGCATACTTAATAAATTATGTTGCTTGCTTTCCCCAGTGAGAATGCTTCTGATTTTTCTCTTATGCTCCTACCTAGTTCCTTTCTCCTCCAGTCTTCGATCTCTAAAATTCATCCTACACTGATGTCAGGGCATCCATATGACATATACATATACATTTAAATCACTGTCCTGCTTAAACATTCTTCAGTAGCTTCCCGTCGACTACAGGAAAAACAGTCCCCTGGCTTAACAACCCTTCCAGGGGCAAGGTCCCTGCTACCTTTCATTTCGATTCACCATTTCTTTCTTTTTTTGTTTAATTTTTATTTTATATTGGAGTATTGTTGATTACCAATGTTGTGTTAGTTTCAGGTGTACAGCAAAGTGATTCAGTTATACATATGTATTCTATATATATATATATATATATATATCCCCATTCTTTTTCAGATTCTTTTGCCATATAGGTTATTGCAGAATATTGAGTAGAGTTCCTTGTGCTCAACGGTAGGTCCTTGTTTTATATACAGTAGTGTATGTATGTTCATCCCAAGCTCCTCATTTGTCCCCCTCCCCACCACCTTTCCCCTTTGGTAACCATAAATTTGTTTTCAAAGTCTGTGAGTCTGTTTCTGTTTTGTAAATCAGAGTGCTATGAGTTATAAAAAAATAAAGATAATTAGTTACAAATAAATAACTAGAAAACAGAAAATAACGCCTCATACCCACTACAGGCACTCCACACCTCCATGCTTTCCTTTCATGTAGTTCTGACACTCCCTTCCCTAGTTTCCATTCATTTACTACAGATATTTCTACTAGCCCAGGCAGGAGCTCCATAAAGGCTTCTTTACCCCCAACATAGTCTTTATACTGTGGTACTCTGTGTGTTAGAGGGGATGAAAGGATGAAACACCCTGGCTATCCTGAAAGAGCCCCAGTGACTGCACCGTATTCTCCAAAACTGTGGTTGCCTTAGCTCCCTTTTAACACCTTTGCTTCCTTATAATTCATTCTTCACACGACCAGAGTGATCTTTTAAAATCAGATCATGTCACTCGCTGCCCAAAGCCTTCCAATTCCACTTAAAATAGTATCCAGGGGATGCTATCTAGAGGCATGCAGAATGGCCCAGCGTTTGATGTACGTCCTAGACTGTCCTACAACAGCCTCTAACAAAACTAGGCCATCTGGAACCCCAAAACCTACATATAGTGTGTGCCCAGGCTGACTTTGAGGGGCTCGTGCTGTGAGACCTAAACTTTTTTATAAGCTTGTCTAAAATGAAAAAGCATGTCGGGGGCTTCCCTTGTGGTGCAGTGGTTGAGAATCCGCCTGCCAGTGCAGGGGACACGGGTTCGAGCCCTGGTCCGGGAAGATCCCGCATGCCGCGGAACAGCTACGCCTGTGTGCCACAACTACTGAAGCCCGCATGCCACAACTACTGAAGGCTGTGCCCCTAGAGCCTGTGCTCTGCAACGGGAGAGACCACTGCAATGAGAAGCCCGCGCACCACTACAAGGAGTAGCCCCCACTCGCCACAACTAGAGAAAAAGCCCCTACGCAGCCATAAATAAATTAATTAACTAAAAAAAAAAAAGCATGTCACCAGGACCTATGGTGGGCCCATGGGAGGTAAATGTGTCCATGACAGGATCAAGCATGCTTTCCTTATTGAGGAGCAGAAAATCAAGAGTGTTGAAGGCAAAAGAACAGAGTCGGAGAGCTAAATTTTAAAATGGAGATTTTTTTGTTGGTGGTGGTGGAATTCCCCGGTGGTCTAGCTGCTAGGATTTGGTGCTTTCATTGCAGAGGCCTGGGTTTGATTCCTGGTTGGGGAACTGAGATCCCACCAGCCACACAGTGCGGCAAAAAACTAAAAATAAGTAAATAAATGAAATAAAAATGGAGATTTTTGAGTAACAAAAAAAGTAAAAAAAAAAAAAAATAGTACCCAGACTTCTTTGCTGTGGCCTATAAACTGGGTGACCATATGGCCTCGTTTACTCTTATGACCCTGGTGTAGCTTTTTGTATCTGCTTGCATTCATTCTCATAACTGTCCTGACACTAAATTCTGCTTCCCTTGCCTAAAGGGTTTGCTTCTTCAAAGGATTTGCTCTTGTTACTTTCTTTGCTCACTGAAGTTTAGCCCCACTGGTCTTTCTAGTTCTCATGTACATCAAGTTCATGATCACTCAGGTTCTTGACATTTATCCTCCCGTGCTTGGAATATTCTGCCTCAGAATTTTGTATGGCTGAGTCTATTTTGTGGATTAGGGTTTAGTTAATCTCCGCAGAGGATAAGCTCCATAAAAGCAAGTACCTTGTCTTGTTATGCCTAGAACACTGCCTGACATATAATTGATTTTTATTAAGTATATCAGTCTGGCTCCTATCAGAATACCAAAACTTCTACAACTAAAAACATAAAGAAGAAGACCAAAACCACACATTGACTTAAACAGGGAAAGTTTAACTAAAAAAAAAAAAAAAAAAAAAAAAATCAGGCTACGATAAGAACAAGTTAAAAATGATGGACGAGAACTCAGTATGGTATCCTAGGGCTGAGGGAGAGTATCCAAGGAAGGACAACTTTGGGAGGCCACCTCCCCAAAGCTGAGGTTCAGATCTCACTGGAAAAGGCATAGTAGCAGTCTACTGGCTAGCAGAGGAGTTTGCTAGATTACACAGGCCAGAGCTGGTGTGCATTCCCCAGGCAAGCAGTCGACAACTCTCCAATAGGTGAGAGGCCTGGGGCCTGGGGTGAATAGGTGAGAGGCCTGGGGCCTGGGGTGAATAGGTGAGAGGCCTGGGGCCTGGGGTGAATAGGTGAGAGGCCTGGGGCCTGGGGTGAATAGCGACTGCCAGACGTGGGCCGGGGCCATGAGGTGGCTGAGGGAGCTTGCATTCTTCGTGCCTGGCTGGGGCAGGACACCACCAAATGTTCGCTCTTCCACCCTGCTGATCTGTGGTGTAGGCGCTGGAACCAGCAGAAGCCCACTTCCCTCTACAATATCCTTCTAGCAACATCTACTGAGAAAACTTTATTGCACTCAACTCGCTAAGAGATGATCTAAAGGGAACTCCAGGGACTTCCCTGGTGGTGCAGTGGTTTAAGAATCTGCCTGCCAGTGCAGGGAACGTGAGTTCTATCCCTGGTCCTGGAAGATCCCACGTGCCATGCCACGGAGCAACTAGGCCCCTGCACCACAACTACTGAGCCCACGCGCCGGAACCACTGAAGCCCATGCGCCTAGAGCCCGTGCTCCGCAACAAGAGAAGCCGCCGTGATGAGAAGCCCCACGCATCACAGCGAAGAGTAGCCCCCGCTCGCCGCAACTAGAGGAATCCTGCGCGCATCAACGGAGACCCAGAGCAGCATGAATGAATGAATGAATGAATAAGTAAATAAATGGAATTCCATGCATTACCATAAGACAGGTCTTCTCTTTTGGCTGTATTGGGTCTCTGTTGCTGCACACGGGCTTTCTCTATTTGCTGAGATCACGGGCTGCTCTTCGTTGCGGTGCGCGGGCTTCTCATCGCGGTGGCTTCTCTTGTTGCGGAGCACGGGCTCTAGGCGTGCGGGCTTCAATGGTTGTGGTGAACGGGCTTAGTTGCTCTACCGCATGTGGGATCTTCGCGGACCAGGGCTCGAACCCGTGTCTCCTACTTTGGCAGACAGATTCTTAACCACTGAGCCACCGGGGAAGTCCCACAAGACAGGTCTTGAAGGACGAATTTGGAACTGAGGCAGTAAATCGATAACTGGCACAATTAATGTTAGATGGCTGGCTGAAGCAGTCCTTGATTGACAGGGTCTCCTTCTTCCACAACTCCCAGAGCCTTCTGGACTTCAGATACAATTCAAGTTGCAAAGTGCCATTTTAGGAGGTGGGGAGGTGTGGGGTCCCAAAAGTGTTTGCTTCAGAAATTTGGCCAAGGTTCCAACTGGCTGGCTCCAGCTGAGCTTGCGCTGGAGGCCCCTGCCCAGGACCCAGCAAGTGAGACAGGGGGAGAGGCAGAGGGAGCCCCTCTGAGCCTGAGGCCTCTGAGCTGCGGGACGATGTCTGGGTCGAGGGTCCAGGTGAGGCCTGAGCCGGCCCGCTCTGGCTCTACGTTCTAGGTCTTCACCGCGCCGTCCTCTTGGATGTCAAGTCCCAGAGTGGCACCAACGAATCTAGTAACATCCGTCCGTGATCCGGGCGGGCCACGGTGGCGGCGGCACCGCTGAAGCCGCGGGTCCCGCCGGTTGTCCACCTCCCTCTGCTCCCACCGCTCCAGCTCCAGGGCTGGCCTAGGGCCTGCGCCTGCGCCCGCCCCCTCCTCCGCCCAGCAGCCACGGGAGGCTGGGCGGGCTCTGGACCAAACCGCGGGCGCTGCAGGAGGCGGGGCTTCGGCCGCGCCAGGTCTCCCGCGAGCCTTCGCTGCGCAGGCTCCGGCGGCACCAGCAGCCCGCTAGATTCCATGCGGCTGAAGCCATTTCCGGCTAAGACGCAGGACACGCTTGGCAAAATGCAGACTTTCAAAGGCAGGTATTTCCCGCCTTTCTTATTCTGAAGAGAATTTAACTACCCTTTCTGCATTGCTCTAGGCTTTGTGACTTAATTGATATGACTAAATCATCTGAGTTGGCATAGGTTTCAGAGATTAAATTCAAATCTCACTTTTAAAAAATTGAATCGTCAAAACTGGAACTGGCACCCTGTCTCTTGACTGTATGCTCCAGAACTGGACTAAAGTTAAATACCCAATAAGGTATAAGGGTACCAGTTTTTATTTTGTTTTGTTTTGTTTGCGGTACGCGGGCCTCTCACCGCTGTGGCCTCTCCCGTTGCGGAGCACAGGCTCCGGACGCGCAGGCGCAGCGGCCATGGCTCACGGGCCCAGCCGCCCCGCGGCATGTGGGATCTTCCCGGACCGCGTCCCCTGCTTCGGCAGGCAGACTCAACCACTGCGCCACCAGGGAAGCCCAGGGTACCAGTTTTTATACACTTTTACTAAAATGTTTTATTATGAAACGTTTCATCTTTATCAACCTGAAGTGAGAAAGGAGTCCTGTATTTTATTCTATTTTTTAAATTTATTATTTTATTTATTTATTTTTAGCTGCGTTGGGTCTTCGTTGCGGTGCACGGGCTCCTCATTGCGGTGGCTTCTCTTGTTGGGAGCACAGGCTCTAGGCGCATGGGCTTCAGTAGTTGCGGCTCGTGGGCTCAGTAGTTGTGTCGCACGGGCTCTAGAGCACAGGCTCAGTAGTTGTGGTGCATGGGCTTAGTTGCTCCGTGGCATGTGGGATCTTCCTGGACCAAGGCTCGAACCCTTGTCCCCTGCATTAGCAGGCGGATTCTTTAACCACTGTGCCACCGGGGAAGCCCGAGTCCTGTATTTTAAATTTGCATTTTTATTACGAGATTGAGCATTTTTTCGGTCTTTGAATTTCCTTATCTGCATACCATTTGTATATATCAGAGGAGGAATATTTTGAAAAAGATGTGTTTTGGAGAAGAAACAAGACAAAATAAATAAGTAGAGTTTATAAAGAAAATAGTTACTATATGACCCAGCATTTCCACTCCTAGATATATTACCCATGAAAGATGAAAACTTGTCCACACAAAAACTTGTTCACACGTTTGTTGCAGCATAATTCACACTAACCCCAAACTGGAAGCAAACCGTATATCCATTGACAGATATCCATTGACAGATAAAACGGAAAACCAAATGTGGTATATCCGTACAATGCAATAGAACTTAGTCACAAGAAGGAATGAAGTACTCATACATGCTGTAATATAGATGACCCTTGAAACCATACGTGTATAAAGCCAGTCACAAAAGACCACATATTATATGACTCAATTTATATGAAATTTCCAGAACAGGCAAATCTATAGAGAGAAAGATGGTAGCTTAGTGGTGAGCTAGAACTAAGGGGAGGAAAACAAAGGGGGGTGGGGACACAGAGAGATAAAAAATTACTTCTAATGGGTACGAAGTTTCTTTTTAGGGTGATGGAAACACTCTAAAATTAGATTATTCATCTAATAATCTGGTTCCACAACTCTGTATAAATGCTAAGAATTATTGAATGGTACGCTTTCAATGGGTGAACCTTATAATACATAAATTATGTAAAAATAAATCTGTGTAATAAAAAGATTAAAACAAAAAGGAAAATAAGAGAATAAGTAGTCATATAAAAACCTAAATGCAGGGCTTCTCTGGTGGCACAGTGGTTGAGAGTCCGCCTGCTGATGCAGGGGACACGGGTTTGTGCCCCGGTCCGGGAGGATCCCACATGCCGCGGAGCGGCTGGGCCCGTGAGCCATGGCCGCTGAGCCTGCGCGTCCGGAGCCTGTGCTCCGCAACGGGAGAGGCCACAACAGTGAGAGGCCTGCGTATGCAAAAAAAAAAAAAAAAAACCAAAAACCTAAATGTCCTGATAGGAAACTGGTAAAACTAAATTTTGAACCATCCTGTAATAGAATATTATGGAGATATTCAACGTAACTGAATGGGTAGATATTTGTGTCCTGTGTGTGAGGGATTTGATTTCCCTGCATTCTGAACAACACTTGTTAATATCTGACTTTTTGATTTTATGCATCCTAGTGGGTGTGAAATGATATCTCAGAGTGGTTTTGATTTGCATTTCCTTAATGACTAATGCTGTTGAACATCTTTTTTATGGGCTTATTGGCCATTTCTATATCTTCTTTGGTGAAATGTCTATTCAAGTCCTTTGCTTCTGTTTAATTGAGTTACATGAATTTTTATTTATTTATTTTTAACACCTTTATTGCTTTACAATGGTGTGTTAGTTTCTGCTTCATAACACAGTGAATCAGTTATACATATACATATGTCCCCGTATCTCTTCCCTCTTGCATCTCCCTCCCTCCCACCCTCCCTGTCCCACCCCTCTAGCTGGTCACAAAGAAAAAAAAGTCAAAAAGGATCTTGCTGTGATTTATGTCATAAAGTGTTCTGCCTATGTTTTCCTCTAAGAGTTTGATGGTGTCTGGCCTTACATTTAGGTCTTTAATCCATTTTGAGTTTATTTTTGTGTATGGTGTTAGGGACTGTTCTAATTTCATTCTGTTACATGTAGCTGTCCAGTTTTCCCAGCACCACTTATTGAAGAGGCTGTCTTTTCTCCACTGTATATTCTTGCCTCCAGGCCTCTCCCGCTGCAGAGCACAGGCTCCAGATGCACAGGCTCAGCGGCCATGGCCCACAGGCCCAGTCACTCTGCGGCATGTGGGATCCTCCCGGACCAGGGCACGAACCCGCGTCCCTTGCATTGACAGGCAGACTCTCAACCACTGTGCCACCAGGGAAGCCCTCTTTATTTTTTATTTATTATTTTTATTGAGTTCTTTATATAGTCTGGATGAGTCTCTTATCAAATATATGATTTGCAAATACCATTCTGTAGATTGTCTTTAAACTTTTTTTTTTTTGCCCACACTGCAGCTTGTGGGATCTTAGTTCCCTGACCAAGGATCAGACCCAGTTCCTTAGCAGTGAAAGCATGGAGTCTTAACCACTGGACTGCCAGGGAATTCCCTCTTTCCATTTTCTTGATAGTGTTCTTTGAAATATAAAAGTTTTAAATTTTGTTGGTGGGCTTGTAAAATGGTATAACCACTATGAAAAATACTATGGAGTTTCCTCAAAACATTAAATATAGAGCACTATATGATCTAACAATCGCACTTCTGGATATATGACCAAAAGAATTGAAAGCAGGGTCTTGAGATATTTGCATACCCATGTTCATAGCAGCACTATTCACAATAGCCAAGAAGTGGAAGCAACCCAAGTGTCCAGCAATGGATGAATGGATAAACACGGTGTCCAATATGCATCCAAGGGAATTTTTTAAAAAATTTATTTGTTTTTGGCTGCGTTGGGTCTTTGTTACTGTGTGCGGGCTTTCTCTAGTTGTGGTGAGTGGGGGCTACTCTTTGTTGCGGTGTGCGGGCTCTAGGCATGCGGGCTTCAATAGTTGTGGCACATGGGCTCAGTAGTTGTAGCTCACAGGCTCTAGAGCGCAGGCTCAGTAGTTGTGACGCATGGGCTTAGTTGCTCCGCGGCACGTGGGATCTTCCCGGACCAGGGCTCGAATCCGTGTCCCCTGCATTGGCAGGCGGATTCTTAACCACTGCGCCACCAGGGAAGCCCCACATCCAAGGGAACATTATTCAGGCTGCAAAAGGAAGGAAATCCTGCCTATCCCATTGCATGGGTGAATCTTGAGGCCATTATACTAAGTGAGATAAGCCAGTCACAAGAATAAAAGTACTGTATACTTCTCCTTGCACGAGGTATTTAAAGCAGTCAAACTCAGGGCTTCCCTGGCAGTCCAGTGTTAAGACTCCTCATTTCCAATGCAGGGGATGTGGGCTTGATCCCTGGTTGGGGAACTAACATCCCACATGCTGCACGGCACAGCCAAAAAAAGATTTTTTTTCAATATATATATATTTTTAATTTATGTATTTGGCTGCGCTGGGTCTTAGTTGCGGCACACAGGATCATCGTTGCTGCGTGCGAGATCGTTGTTGCCACATGTGGCATCTTCTTTGTGTCATGCAGGATCTAGTACCCTGACCAGGGATGGAACCTGGGGCCTCTGCATTGGGAGCACAGAGTGTTAACCACTGGACTGCCAGGGAAGTCCCCAAATTTTTTTTTAAAAAAGAAAAAAATATTAAAGCAGTCAAACTCATAGAAACATAAAGGAGAATGGTGGTTACCAGGGGCTGGAAGAAGGGCAAACAAGAGTTGTTTAATGGGTATAGAGCTTCATATTTGCAAGGTGAAAAAGTTCTGGATATCTGCTTCTTCACAACAATGTGAATATACTTAACTCCACTGAACTGTACATTTAAAAATGGTTAATATCTTAGTCCTTTTGGACTGCTTTAACAGAATACTGTAGACTGGATAGCTTATGAATAGCAGAAATTTATTTCTCACAGTTTTGGTCTGGAGGCTGAAGCCCAAGCTCGGTGTGCCTGCTTGTTTGGATGAGGGCCACCTTCTGGGTTGCAGTCTTCTCGTTGTATTCTTTCATGGCAGAAGGGGCAAGGAAGCTTCTTGTGGAGCTATTATAAGTGCACTAATCCCTTTCATGAGAGCTCCACCCTCATGACCTGATCAGCTCCCAAAGGCCCCCAGCAACTAATACCATCACATTGGTCATTAGGGTTTCAACATATGAATTGGGGGGACACAAACATTCAGACCACAGCAGTTAAGATAGCTTATAAAAGTTAAAAATTTTTTTTTCTTTTGTTTTTTTTTTTGCGGTACGTGGGCCTCTCACTGTTGGGGCTTCTCCCGTTGCGGAGCACAGGCTCGGGACGTGCAGGCTCAGCGGCCATGGCTCACGGGCCCAGCTGCTCTGCAGCATGTGGGATCTTCCCAGACCGGGGCACGAACTCGTGTCCCCTGCATCGGCAGGCGGACTCTCAGCCACTGCGCCACCAGGGAAGCCCAAAAGTTTTCAATTTTTGATTAAGTCCAATTCATCCATGTTTTCCTTTTGTTATTCGTGCCTACCAGACTGGCAGACCTTTGAATATCTGTAAATATCAACTGCAGGCAACAATGCAAAATGGGGACTGTCTTTACTGCTAGTAAGAGTGTAAAGTTGTGGGCTTCCCTGGTGGCGCAGTGATTGAGAGTCCACCTGCCGATGCAGGGGACACGGGTTCGTGCCCCGGTCCGGGAGGATCCCACATGCCGCAGAGCGGCTGGGCCCATGAGCCATGGCTGCTGAGCATGCGCGTCCAGAGCCTGTGCTCCGCAGCGGGAGAGGCCCGCGTACTGGAAAAAAAAAAAAAAAGAGTGTAAAGTTGTACCAGCACTTTAGAAAGCAGTTTGACTTTATGTGGGAAAGTGGAATATGTATGGCCCCTATTCTTCACCCACCCCACCCTACACCCAATTCCATGCTCTCTACCAAGTGGTTTTTGTAGTTCTGTTATGGTCTGAATGTTTGTGTCCCCCAAAATTAATATACTGCAATCCTAACCCCCAAGGTGATGGTATTAGGAGGTGGGGTCTTTGGGAGATGATTAGGCCATGTAGGCAGAGCTCTCATGAATGGGATTAGTGTACTTATAAAAGCCCCACAAGAAAGCTCCCTTGCCCCTTCCACCATGTAAGATTACAGCAAAAAGATGGCAGTCCGTGAACCAGGAAGCAGGCTCTCACCATACACTGAACCTGCTGGTGACTTGATCTTGGAATTCCCAGCCTCCAGCACTGTGAGAAATACATTTCTGCTGTTCATAAGCCACCCATGGTATTTGGTATTTTTGTTTTAGCAGCCCAAATGAACAAAGACAAGTTCCTTCTACTAAAAGGGAGAGATATGCTTCCCCTTGACTTTAGGTTCAGCCGTATGACTTGACTTGGCCAGTAGAGTAAGGCAGAAGTAACTGTGTGGAAGGGGCAAGGGAGCTGAGTCTCCAGTGAGCTTCCTTGGTAGAGAGTGTTTCACACATGTTGTCACAAGTCATCACCGGGAGAATGAAGTATACCCATGACTGCCCTGGGAGAGGACTCGGGGAAGCTTGCACCCAGTTTCCAGGCTTTGCCCCACGAACCCTTTGCTGATTTTGCTGTGTACTCTTTCACTATAATAAATCTTAGCTGTGAGTACTACTCTATGCTGAGTCCTATGAGTCTTCCTAGTGAATCACTGAGCCTGGGGGTGGTCTTGGTGACTCCTGATACATTAACCTTAGAAGTGTACGGAGGGACTTCCCTGGTGGTCCAGGGGTTGAGACTCAGCATTCCCAATGCAGAGGGCCTGGGTTCGATTCCTGGTCAGGGAACAAATCCTGCATGCCGAAACGAGAGATTCCACAACAAAGATCCTGCATGCCGCAACTAAGACCTGGTACAGCCAAATAAATATTTTTTAAAAAGTGTATGGAATGGCTACTATATATAAAATAGGTAACCAATAAGGACCTACTATATAGCACAGGGAACTCTACTCAATACTCTGTGATGGCCTATATGGGAAAAGAGTCTAAAAAAAAGTGGATAAGGGACTTCCCTGGTGACGCAGTGGTTAAGAATCCACCTGCCAATGCAGGGAACACGGGTTCAAGCCCTGGTCCGGGAAGATCCCACATGCCACGGAGCAACTAAGCCCATGCCCCACAACTACTGAGCCTGCGCTCTAGAGCCCGCATGCCACAACTACTGATGCCTGCACACCTAGAGCCCATGCTCTGCACCAAGAGAAGCCACCACAATAAGAAGCCCAAGCACCGCAACAAAGAGTAGCCCCCGCTCGCCACAACTAGAGAAAGCCCACGTGCAGCAACGAAGACCCAAAGCAGCCAAAAATAAATAAATAAATTTATTTTTTAAAAAATGGATTTGCCTAACTATATTAAAAAAAAAAAAAAAAGAATCCGCCTGCCAATGCAGGGGACACAGGTTCAATCCCTGGTCCTGGAAGATCCCACATGCCACGGAACAGCTAAGCCCGTGCACCACAACTACTGAGCCCACCTGCTGCAACCACTGAAGCCCTCGCACCTAGAGCCCATGCTCTGCAACAAGAGAAGCCACTGAAATAAGAAGCCCGTGCACCACAACCAAGAGTAACCCCCGCTCACCAGAACTAGAGAAAGCCCGCTCACAGCAATGAAGACCCAATGCAGCCAAAAAAAAAGTGGATATATGTATATGTATAACTGATTCACTTTGCTGTATACTTGAAACTAACACAACATTGTAAATCAACTATACTCTAATAAAAATTTAAAAAAAAATAATTGTATGGAATGGGAAAGAAAAGTCCCAAGAAATTTACTTTCAGCAGTTTCCTTTAGAACTAAGTGACCAGGTAACTCCTTCATTTCTTAATGGAAACATACTTAATTCTGCCTTTTTGGGTCACTGCCCACTACTGCATTATTTATTATTAATAATAAATAGTTGTATGGCTGCCTCTAGTTTACAAGACAATTGCATATCTACTTTCCCCAAAACCCTGAAATGGAAAGGGCAGTTATTATTAATTTGATGTTACTGTTGGGGCAACTGAGGTTCAGAGGGGTTCAGGCAGCTGCCCAACATTACCATAAAAGGCAAGAGAGTTGAGTTAGGATTTAAGTCTTTCAATCTCAGATCCTATCATCTTTCTAAACACAGCCCATTAAAGCAGTGGCTCCCAACCCTGACTGATCATTGCGAGTTGAGATATAAAATATGGCCAATGTGTTTTCTAAAGTGGTTGAACCATTTTACATCCTAGCGGGATTGTATGAACATTCTAGTTGCTCCACTTCTGCACCAACATGTGATATGACCAATCTTATTTATTTTAGCCAAAAGACATCCCTGAGATGTGTAGTGAATCTCATTGTAACTTTAATTTTCAGATTTCTAATGACCAGTGATGTTGATCCACTTTTCGTGTGTTTATTTGCCATCTGAATGTCTTCTTTGGTGAAGTGCCTGTTCAAATATTTTGCCCATTTTTAAAGTGGCTTGTTTGTCTGCCTATTAGTGAGTTTTAAAAAACCAGCTGTAGGGCTTCCCTGTTGGTTCAGTGGTTAAGAATCTGCCTGCCAATGCAGGGGACACGGGTTCAGGCCGTGGTCTGGGAAGATCCCACATGCTACGGAGCAACTAAGCCCGTGCGCCACAACTACTGAGCCCACGTGCCACAACTACTGAAGCCCGTGTGCCTAGAGCCCGTACTCTGCAACAAGAGAAGCCACCACGATGAGAAGCCCGCGCACCACAACAAAGATTAGTCCCCGCTTGCTGCAACTAGAGAAAGCCCACGCACAGGAACAAAGACCCAACGCAGCCAAAATAAATAAATAAATAAATTAGTGAAAAAAAAACAAAAAACAGCTGTATTGAGGTTTAATTGACGTACCACAAACTGTGCATAAAGTGTACAGTTCAGTAATTTATACATCCATGATGTATACACCCATGAAATCATCACTGCAGTCATAGAGGTGGGATGGGGAGGGGAAGGGTCAGGGGTTGGTAACAACTGATTCTGAATACAGCTTATATTCCATATTAGTCGAACTTTTTGAGAATCTGACAAAAGTTTTTGACTCTACTGAGAAAAACATACATGCACAAACTCAAAATTTTGCTTGCACTCCCAGAAGGATCCTGACTCCCTGGACCCAAACATTCACCTCTTATCTGCGTAGGTAAGATGTGTCTATTTCTGACTCGGAGGTTCATTCTTGCTGAGACCCCCTGCCACTTATTAGACTGCTTTCTTGCCTTTGTCTTTCTTTTTCTCTTCACTTCTATTTCTTTTCATTCTTTTCCTTATCACAGATGTCTATGCATGTTTTTCTATTGAGCACTAAGCATGATCCTGGGTAAACAGTGGCATGCAATGCCCTGCTCTGCAGGAGTTTACCAATCATTTAGGGCCATTTTCCGTTAGAGAAGAAAGACAAGAAAGTAGCCTACTGTGCAGTCTGTGCTCATTCTGAAAAAGAACTTGGAATAGAAGTGAGTCCTTGAAAATAAGACTACAGTGTGCCCTCTAGGTGTTAAAGGTGAACTGCTGGAATCTTCCTGGGCTCAAGGAGGATTTCCTGTGGGTTGCGCTCCACAATTCATTAACTTGCAGTTTACAGGATACTCATGATAATTAGAAGCATATAATGACTCAAAGCACATTTTGTTTCTAAATTACTACATCCTTGCTTAGTGTCATAGTTTCCATTCTACCTCATCAGAGCCCTGAGGGTGGTTGAAATTTAATTAGAGCTTTACATTAATGTTGGAAAATTTGACAGAATAAACCAAGAAAGAAAGAAAAACACCAAAGTTTTTTCTGGTATACCAATTCCAAATTTGCAGAAAGAAAAACATAATAGTTTACAATGAACTAGGTAGGAGTGGGCTCCCATCCTGACCCTTGGGATAAGCCATATTGATACAAAGTAGATGTATTCTAGGTCCAAAAATAGTAGACTGAAATCTTCTGGGGTCCAAGCAAGAAGCAGTAACAAAGAAGCTACATGGAGATGGGTAAACAGACAGACAGGGTCAGTTTATGATCCTTACCTGAAAACAGCAGTATCTTTCTGAAAACAGCTCAGAAAAATGGAGTTTTCTTGGCACCTGAAGGAAGTAGGGCACCAAGGGATTATGCCATATACACATTAGGTCAGATCCTGGAAGCCCACCTCCACTGGTCTCAGGAGCTGTGTTGCTCTAGATTCGTCCAGGAATGTGCCAGTTTTCTAATAGAAGTAAAATACTGTCACTTATGAGAACTGTAGTATAGGAAGTAAGTAAAATGCTTAACAGATAGGACCTAAGTACCAGCACCCCAGCTTTTAAATGAAAATTATAGGCTCTCCTTTATATACATGAATACACCAAAGACCCACTCCAAGGCGAGGCACACCTATCATTAGGCAATAGGAGGTAGAAAAAGAGGGGCTTCATCAGTGTGGAAGATGAGACATTTAACGTTTAGCAAGTAAGGAAAAGGTAGACCTTATCATAAATTAGTAAACTCCAAAAAGGTTATTGGAAAGGTCTACTGATAACATACATGTGAAAGAGGTACTGATAACACATCTTGCAAAAGAGGTCAAATATACATTTGAAAACAAAAGGAACAAAACTTTATTTTTGGTCACTCCATGAGGCTTATGGAATCCTAGTTCCTTGACCAGGGATTGAAGCTGGGCCCTCGGCAGTGAGAGCTCAGAGTCCTAACTACTACACCACCAGGGAAGTCCCGGAATAACACTTTAGAAGAACAAAGAAGAGTATAATATTGAAAAACTATAAAGGTATTATATGATGTTTTTCCAAGGGAGTTAGACAGTAAGCATCTTTTCTATTAATTTTTCTCTTAATACGTGACTTAGAGTTATTTTTATTATGGAAAGGCTGAGTTCTTCCTCACAGCCTAGTAAGATAAGGACTGAGAATTGCCATTGGATTTAGCAATGTGGAGATTGTTAGTGATCTCGAGAGGAACAGTTTTGGTGGACTGATATCGTTGAAAATTGGATTGGCATAGGTTCAAAATAGAAAGGGAGGATATCAGATAAAATATACTTCAAGAAAAGCAGTATTGGGCGTCCCTGGTGCCGCAGTGGTTGAGAGTCTGCCTGCCGATGCAGGGGACGCGGGTTCGTGCCCCGGTCCGGGAGGATCCCACATGCTGCGGAGCGGCTGGGCCCATGGGCCATGGCCGCTGATCCTGCGCGTCCAGAGCCTGTGCTCCGCAACGGGAGAGGCCACAACAGTGAGAGGCCCGCGTACCGCTAAAAAAAAAAAGTATTATTGAAAGAGAGTGATAGGGAATTCCCTGGTGGTCCAGTGATTAGGACTCCGCACTTTCACTGACCAGGGCCCAGTTTCAATCCCCCCCCGCCACCCCCCGGTCGGGGAGCTAAGATCCTGCAAGCTGCGGCGTGCAGTCAAAAAAAAAAAAAAAAAGGATAATGAAATGATTTTTTTTTTTAACATCTTTATTGGGGTATAATTGCTTTACAATGGTGTGTTAGTTTCTGCTTTATAACAAAGTGAATCAGTTATACATATACATATGTTCCCATATCTCTTCCCTCTTGCGTCTCCCTCCCTCCCACCCTCCCTATCCCACCCCTCCACCAGCCTTTATTCTTGACAAATATTTGAGTGGTTTTTGCGCATGGGCCATTTCCTTTTATGAACTATGGTTACCTTGTACCAACTTGTTTAGGCCATCTTGAAATGGATGCTATAATCAATAACTGCTTTATACAATTTATAACCTTCTTTCACGTAACAAAGTCTTACCAAAAGTGATAATATTTTCTCACTATAAAAACATTCTGGATATGATGTGTGATGTTGAATGAAAATGAGTCAAATTATTTGAAATTGTAATCTTCTTGGAGATGGTATAAAATACAGTCGCAAACACATAGTGAATGCTTAGAATTGCTACAGTTTCCTGGTTCTAATATTTTTTTAGGTGTTTTTTCTGGTTGTTTCAGAAAATACTGATACAGATACTGCTGTACTCTGGCGCTTAGAACATTGGTCTAAGAGAGTAGACCTTAAAAGTTCTCATTACAAGAAAAAAATTTGTACCTACATATGGGGATGGATGGTAACTAGACTCGTTGTGGTGATCATTTTGCAGTATACACTGTTGGGGCTCAGGGCAGGCTATCCCCCAATATTCCCCAATGGCATGTTCATTATTTTGAATTAAAGTTGCTTAAGACATGACCAATGCGAGAGGGACACTCTGACCCTCCGCTCTTTCTCTCTGAAAGCGGGAAATAAATCTCTCCTTTGAAAGGTTCGCTCCCCACCCTTATTGCCAGAGATAGGGAATTCAGGCCAAGAAGCCTGTTAACTTCTTTGCTTTACTTCCTCAAGTCTAAACTCCTTTTAGATTCGTCACTAACTGAGCACCCCAAACTTAGGTTTCTTTATCATATCAATTCCTCACAAATTTATTGTTTCTTTGTCTAAAAAGTAGAAAAGCTGGCTGCTTTGGCCACTTGTTAAGTCCTATTTCTATGAAACCTCCAGGCACACGAATTAAAATGTTTCTTTTTCTCCTGTTAATATTTCTTGTGTCAATTTTATTATTAGTCTGGCCACAAGAACCCAAGGGGCAGAGGGGGAAATTTCCCCCTCCCCGATAATACAGATATCCAATCGTTCTGTTGTACACCTGAAACTAATATGTCAGTTGTACCTCAATTTAAAAAATTAATTAAAAAAAAAGAACAGCATCTATAACAAATAGCAATGTTTAATAAATATTCGTTCAACACATGAGTGCATTTATGGCATTAATCATTACGTGGGTTTGGTCATGTTCTCCCTGTACGTTTTGGAATAGAATATTGGGGTTTGTATTTTTTCTCATACTTCTTTTTTGATCCCGCCCCATCTTCCTGCTGATGCACGGAATCAATATGAATGAGACGGGTAATGCTTTCAGTTAAAAGCCCGTAACAGCAGATCTCTTTTCTGCTTGTCCTCAGCCATTTGTACCTTTATCACAATACCTAATCACACTCTGCCCAAAACGTTTGCGTGTTTCCTTCACTACTTGGGGTCAGAACCACTATGAGTCACTTGTCAAACAAGTGTCATTTATCAGGCATATCTATGTACATCTAATTACCATTGTACGTGGATTTCCATCTGAACTACACACAATTGAACATGCCTAGGCAACCACTCCCTTGTCCTGGAAGATATGGTGAGGAGAAGGAAACTTCCCAAGGTTCTAAAACAGGAAATTGGTGATCCCAGAGCGCTGGGAAGAGGTGTGACCCACCAAGTGAGCTTCATGCCGCCTTTGGTGGCTTTGCCCAAAACAGACTTGTCTAATCTGTGGTTCAGAACCCAGAGTTCCAGGATTCTAGCCTTCCCTAAAGGTAATAAGACAAATACATGATCTATTTTCATATTTCAAAAAGGTTACTTTTACTGACTGGTAATTATTTATTTCCATAGATGCTACTCTTATTCTTCCCAAATAGAAATATTTATTATTTTTACGTGATAATAGATGCTCTAAAAAGATTCCAGTAACAGAAAGTGAAAATTCCCTCAAAATTTTCCTTCCTAAAGATAAACACTGCTTTTTGGTATACATCTATCTTTACCACATTTTATTTATGTCTGTATATTACATAAATAGAATCACCTTAACTTGTAAAATAATTTGCCTTTTTACCTTAATAAGCAATGGAATTTTTTCCGCATGCATTTAATCTGCCTCATTCTTTTTTATTTTTTTTTTTTTGTGGCTGCATAAATACTACAGTATTTGGATATATCAGGACATGTTTAAGCAAAATCCTATTGGTGGACATTTAAACTTAAACATTTTTTTTTTCTATCTATTACCAGCAATGCTGCAGTGAGTATCGTTGTGTGGTTGTCTGAATAATGCCTTACATAAATTCCTAGAAATGCTCAAGGGTATTCATATTTTATATTTCCATGCACATAACTGACATTTGTTGCATATATTCTATGAGCTAGAAAAAAAAACATATCAGATGATTACCTAATTAAATCCTCACAGCAAACCTTAATGCATTTTAAATTTATTTTGGTCTTGATATCGAATACTTGCTGTCCCCTGGGATAAGCCAGTTGATAAAGTGCAACATTTTTACACAATACATAGTAACTGATATTACATTCCAAGTTTTTTTCCTTTGTGAACTGGTTTCATAATCTGAATATAATCAATGTCTTAGCAATTGAGATAGAATATATGAAATTACTAACACACACACACACATTTATGTAGAGAGATCTGTAGTTACAATATACACCAAATTCTAAAGTTACTTGTGCATGAGAGCTGGAGAGGGGTAATAGACAGACATGATGGAAGAAATTGCATTAAAAAAAAAAACTATACATCCTTCAGAATTTTTTTTTAACATTGTGCAATAAACATGGATTTTTCTTTTCAAATTTCAAAACAGATGTCTGAATTATGAAAGTTTTAAAAATCAAGTCATAAGAAATTCCTTTATTAGTAAATTAATTGAAATTCTTTAATATAGAGTTTTTATTATTAACTTAAAAACATATCCCTACTACTGTTTCTTGGGGTGGTGCACCAAATCTAAAATATAGGTGACCCAAACAATGAAGCAGGACTCTATCAATTTTCCACCACCCAAGCTAAAAAGCAATTATTATTTCTCTGTCCTAAATAATTCATCATTTATCCACTCATCTGAAATGCAAACTCTGGGTATATACTTGTAACCTACAATAATTTTTTTTGGTATATTGTGGCATGTATTTTTAAATCCCAATAGAATAAATTATTCATATGATTTTTTGGCTTGCTTTTTAAACTTAATATTAAAGTGAACTCAGTCAAATATGCAGTTTCCTTATATATTTGGTAGTATTCATGGGCACTCTACCTTGTAAAATTAACTTTACAACCGTGTATCTGCAGCAGCTCTACACTCATTACTATGTAGCAGAAACTGTTGGTTTTCCACTCATACCCTATTGATTTAACTTCTCCTAAATGCCACTGACTTTTTTTTAATTGAGGTATAGTTGATTTACAATATTATATAAGTTTCAAGTGTACAACAAAGTGATTCACAATTTTTAAATATTATACTCCATTTATAGTTATTAGAAAATATTGGCTATATTCCATGTGCTGTACAATATATCCTTGTAGCTTTATTTTTTTTTTTTCCTGGCCGTGCTGTACGGCTTGTGGGATCTTAGCTCCCAGGCCAAGGATCCAACCCGTGCCCCCCACAGTGGAAGGGTGGACCCCTAACCACTGGACCACCAGGGAAGTCCCCTTATTTATTTTACTTCAATAAATAGTAGTTTGTACTTCTTAATCCCCTGTCCCTATCTTCCCCCTCCCCACTTCCCTCTCCCCAGTGGTAACCACTACTTTGTTCTCTATATCTGTGAGTCTGTTTTGTTATATTCATTTGTTTGTTTTATTTTTTAGATTCCACATATAAAGGATAATATACAGTATTTGTCTTTCTCTGTCTGACTTATTTCACAAACATGATACCCTCCAGGTCCATATATGTTGTCCCAAATGGCAAAATTTTATCTTTTTTTATGGCTGAGTAGTATTCCAATACATATATATATATATATATATATACACACACACACACACACACACACACACACATATATATATAAATCACACATCTTCTTTATCCATTCATCTGTTGATGGATCCTTAGTTTGTTTCCGTATCCTGGCTATTGTAAATAATGCTGCTGTGAACATTGGGGTGCATATATCTTTGTGAATTAGTGTTTTTATTTTCTTCAGATATATACCAGCTGTGGAATTGATGGATCTTATGGCAGTTTTATTTTTAGTTTTTTTAGGAACCTCCATACTGTTCTCCATAGCAGCTGCACCAATTTACATTCCCATCAACAGTGTAGGAGGTCTCCGTTTTCTCCACGTCCTCACCAACATTTGTTATTTGTGGTCTTTTTTTTTTATAAACTTATTTTTATTGATTTATTTTTGGCTGTGTTGGGTCTTTGTTGCTGCGCGCGGGCTTTCTCTAGTTGCGGCGAGCGGGGGCTACTCTTCGTTGTGGTGCACGTGCTTCTCATTGCAGTGGCTTCTCTTGTTGCGGAGCATGGGCTCTAGGCGCACAGGCTTCAGTAGCTGTGGCCCGCGGGGTCTAGAGCGCAGGCTCAGTAGTTGTGGCACACGGGCTTAGTTGCTCTGCGGCATGTGGGATCCTGCACTGACAGACGGATTCTTAACCACTGCACCACCAGGGAAGTCCCTATTTGTGGTCTTTTTGATGGTAGCCATTCTGACAGGTGTGACATGATACCTCATTGTGGTTTTGATTTGCATTTCTCTGATGATTGGTGATGCTGAGCATCTCTTCAGTGTGTCTGTTGGCAATCTGTATGCCTTCTTTAAAAAAAAAATTATTTATTTTTGGCTGCTTCGGGTCTTAGCTGTGGTGTGTGGGCTTCTCTCCCGTTGCAGTGCGCAGGCTTAGTTGCCCCGTGGCATGGGGGGGTCTTAGTTCCCCAACCAGATCCCATGTCCCCTGCACTGGAAGGCAGATTCTCAACCAGTGGACCACCAGGGAAGTCCCCATCTGTATGCCTTCTTTGGAAAAATGTTCAGGTCTTCTGCCCATTTTTTAACTGGGTTGGGTTTTTTTTTGATATTGAGTTGTATGAGCTGTTATATATTTTGGATATTAACTCCTTATTGGTCAAATAAGTTGCAAATGTTTTATGCCATTCAGTAGGTTGTCTTCTCCTTTTGTTGAAAATCAACAGTCATCAGAAAAAGCTGAGCAAAAGCTTTTAAGTTTGAGTCCCATTTATTTATTTTTGCTTTTGTTTCCTTCCTAAAGGCCATTGTCTTTTTATCAGGAGGTGAATCTTATTTGATATAAACCAAGTATGCTGATCTCATTTGTCTGGTCAAATTGTTAGTTTAATCATGGGCTTGTATCAATTCTGGATAATATGTGAGGGAAAGTCTGCTGAAAGGCTTCTGAAATTTTTCTGGCTTTTTAATTGTCTGCATGTAAAGCCAATAACAGCAGCAGCTCTCTTGGGAACCAGAGTAACCATAGGCAACATCAGTGATGAGAATTTTGGTCTCTGAATATCATTCCTCAGTAAAAGTAACCAAGGCTCCTTGGAGAAATGGCCAGTTCCAGGGGAATGTGTAAAATGGATCAGAACAGCCAGCTGTCCCTCCAACAATGAACGATATGACGAACATTCTCCCAACAAAAGTACATAGACAACTAACCTGAAGGAACTTTCATTGTCCTAAGACAATACAACTTGAGCATTGAAAAAAGAATGACTGCAAAAGATTAGCCAAACTAGTGTAAAAGTTTGCAAAATTAGCTGCAGAAATCCAGTAGGATTTTTTTCATACCTAAACTGATGCAATTTATTTTATATTTACCTCCTTTTGGCTAAAATAATTATGATTTTCTCAAAAGTGGTTTTTAAGGTTTTTTTTAATTCTATTTTCCAAATTTTCTCAGGTTTATTTAAAAATGAAGATGCCTGGTTTAGCATATGTGCACCTCCTGAAGGAACTGGAGCCGTGTACTTATTGTGACCTTGATCACTGGTTTATTACAAAGAATATAACTCGGGGACAGCCCGATGGAAGAGATGCACAGGGCCAGGTATGGGGGAGAGGTGTGGAGCTTCCATGCTCTCTCCAGGAACATCACCCTCCCAGCACCTCCATATGTTCACCAGCCTGGAACCTCCTCCGGTAGGATTTTTTGTGTGTGTGTGATACACGGGCCTCTCACTGTTGTGGCCTCTCCCGCTGCGGAGCACAGGCTCCGGACGCGCAGGCTCAGCGGCCATGGCTCACGGGCCCAGCCACTCCGCAGCATGTGGGATCTTCCCGGACCAGGGCACGAACCCGTGTCCCCTGCATCGGCAGGCGGACTCCCAACCACTGCGCCACCAGGGAAGCCCCAGTAGGATTTTTTTGTTGTAAAAATGAATTCAAATTCTTTTCAGGAGACTCTGATTCTCTGATCTTACTGTGCTTGAATATTATCTAGGGTACTTGTTATAAAGGTGTATTATTGGGTTTCCCTGGTGGCGCACCGGTTAAGAATTCGCCTGCCAATGCAGGGGACACGGGTTTGAGCCCTGGTCCAGGAAGATCCAACATGCCTCAGAGCAACTAAGCCTGTGCGCTACAACTACTGAGCCTGCGCTCTAGAGCCCGCAAGCCACAACTACTGAGCCCGCGTGCCTAGAGCCCGTGCTCTGCAACAAGAGAAGCCACTGCAATGAGAAGCCCGCGCACCGCAACGAAGAGTAGCCCCTGCTTGCTGCAACGAGAGAAAGCCCGTGTGCAGCAGCAAAGACACAACGCAGCCAAAAATAAGTAAATAAAATATATTTTTAAAAATCACATGCCATAAAAAGTTAAAAAAAATGAATATCTCATCTTGTTTTACGAGAACTAAATGAGAGAATGAAATTTAAGTAGTTATCTCAGTACTGGGCACATAGTTGCTATAAACGTTTGTTGGAGTCCTCTAAGATAATATCTAATACAACACTGGATGTTACTTAAGCTTCCAGAATGTCAGTTTTTTTCCTTTTTTTTTTGCCCCTGCTGCATGGCAGGATCTTAGTTCCCAGACCAGGGATGGAACCTGTGCCCCTGCACTGGAAGTGCAGAGTCTTAACCACTGGACTGCCAGGGAAGTTCAGGTTTTTTATATATAAATGGTACTTACAAGTTCAAGTTCTCTGGCCGCCAGAAGATCCACATCTCCAAGAAGTGGGGATTTACTAAGTTTAATGCAGATGAATTTGAAAACATGGTGGCAGAAAAGCGGCTCATTCCAGATTGGCTGTGAGGTCAAGTACATCCCTAATCGTGGGCCCTACACTCGTGAGAGCCTTGGCGCTGCCCACTCCCTACCCATGCCCACCAATAAACTCTACTTTCTTTTCCCTGAAAAAAAAAAAAGGTAGTTAGCTTCAGAGGGTAGCTTAAGGATCATATGAAATAAAATTTTTAACTATTTTCCTACATAAAAGAGGCCTGTATAAATGTAAAATACTTTTATAAGTATTTTCCTCCAAGTTGAAACTCGATTTTTTTTTTTTTTTTGCTGTACACGGGCCTCTCACTGCTGTGGCCTCTCCCGTTGCGGAGCACAGGCTCCGGACGCGCAGGCTCAGCGGCCATGGCTCACAGGCCCAGCCGCTGCGCTGCATGTGGGATCTTCCCGGACCGGGGCACGAACCCGTGTCCCCTGCATCGGCAGGCAGACTCTCAACCACTGCGCCACCAGGGAAGCCCCTGAAACTCGATTTTTTACAATTCTTTTGGAAGATGCAAACAGTGAAGGAAAGGCAAAGAGCCATCCATGGAATTAAGAATAATAAATCATTTTTCTCTTATCCTGACAAAGACTGATATAGCAGATACTTAAGGGCTTTTTATCTGTAGAGTCTCAGTAGATAAAAGGAACCATTTTTATTGACTTAATGAGATAGAAATTGATCAGGGAATCTGTGGGAATTGGTGCATTTGTGTTTAATGGTTCATCAGACAGCACTGAAGGAATCCACAAAGGCTTTCAGTTTGGGGAATGGATTGTTGGTTTAAGTGGCTGAGGATGGATGAGACCCCTAAGAAATGATATCTAGGATCTGGGGGAGGCTAACTAAGAATTAGAGAAGAGTTGCAGAAGGACAGGAATTGTGTGGCTAATGGGTGTAAATCGGTGTAAAGTGCATTTACTGTATTGTCTGAGGGTATTCACTCTGACTGTGGAAAACAAATGAAATTTACGTAACCTATGTAGCACATTAACTATAGCTAAATAAGACATGAGATTTAGATGTACATGTGCACAGAACAGAATGGGAGGACCAAGAAGAACCCAATACTCTTATTTATTCCATCACTAAATATCCTTATGTACTAGAGGCACCCAACATCCATAGCTCTTAAACTGGCCATCCATTGGTGACACCCATTCCAACTCCACTTGTATTCTGCCTAAGTTGTGAAAATAAACTCCACAGCAGCTCATCAAGCTAAGGAGAACTATGTTTGTGGCCAGGAGTACCTGCCGCCTTTAATGTCCTAGACAGAGCAAGCCTGCCTGACTGTCCAGCTTCATTTCTTCTGCAAAACCGTGGCCTTAATTCAATCTCAAATTCTTGTCCTCCATCCTCAGTCAGTCACATCATGCATCCGAGAGATGGGTCTCACGAACATTGCTACACTTTCTATCCCTCTTGAGACCCCAAGTGCATTAGACTGACCCATCTCCTGCCCCGTGCTTTGTGCCATGTGAGTTTAATTCATTTAATAGGATTCTAGCATCTCAATTTGATCTGTGAGGTTTTCTGTTCAATAACTTGCTTCGCAGTTATACTTGGAGGTAGAGCTACTTTGCATTAATTTCCCAGGCATTTAACCTTTTAAAACTCTCAAGGACACTCTCTCCCAGGACCACAGGGTAGACATCAACCACCCAGGAACTGGGAAGCCCTCAAGGAGAAGCTCGCCAACAGCTGCTGCTTTTCAATCTGGTTTCACTTCAACCTCACACAGAGGCATCTATTCAAATGCCTACATTTCGGTCGAACTAACTTCCTGTGCCAGAAGCTTTTGTCGGCCCCAACTGCTTCTTTATCTAACAAATTCCCTTTATCTCCCACTTGAGGCAAAGCTCACTGGGCCCCGGGAGGCATGCAGTATTTACTAAGGGCCCTCCCCCTTTCCTGCCTCGTCTCGCAGCTGTCTGCCTTTACCTTTGGGTCTCAAAGTCATGGCGTTTTTTTCCCTGTAGACACCAAGTTTTCTGAATAGTAAGATTATTCAGAACAGGATGAAATTTGTCCTTTACCCCGAGAACCGGGTGCTTGAAATTCACTAAGCAAAGTCAGTACTCCTCCCACTTCTGGGCTTTGAATCCGGACTGTGGAATTCAGAAGACCCAGGCAAATTCAACCTAGTGTGCCTCTTTTCTTCAGTCACAAACTGAAATGGAGACGCAAGCTGAAAATCAAGACAACGTGAATTTTAAAAGCTAAAATATAATAAAGTAAATATGACATCGGAAGTAACATCCACCTCCTTTAGGAGGATGAAGAGAGCAAGATTTTCAAAAGGGATGTGGAAGGATGAGAGAGGCTGGCAGGTGACTTTATAATTTCCTTTTTCACCTTATTCCCTTCTATTATACTTATATACTTGGTAATCCCACAACCAAAAGCAAGGATAACTGAAAGACTTTAAATTGCTATCGTTAACAGCAACATAATTTGTAATGGCAAATAATCAAAACAGAAACAAATTATGTGTAATATTATACAGCAATTAGCATGAGTCAATACAGCAGTTAAATTCATTGGTGGGGAAAGATACTTGCTTACCTGAATTTCACTCTTTTCGTTATCAGAAATGTTTTGATAGAGAATATTGAAGGAAGAAACTATTTCAACCTCGGCTAAAACATTTAATAAGGAAAATAGGGAATCTTAATGTGCTTGAATGTAGTTGTCAGGTTTTAACATTTATCTAAAATATCTCAGATAGATCTCTAAATTTTGACATGCAAAGAGGCTGAAAAGTGTAATGCCAAGTGGATAAAAACAAGGCTTTCAGGAGAGGAATGTATGGTATAATCCTGTTACAATGTATTAACAGCCCATAAAAATTGACCTGTAAAAACCACCCATATTACATATACTAAAACACCTGTAGGAATATACTAAGTTGCTAATGTTTACTAGATCCACTTCATTATGTATTTCTCTGTTGCTTAAATTAGTTTTTAATAGTAAGATTCTTTTAGTTTTGCAATCAAAATGTCCAGTCTTTTAAAAAAAGACTTTTTAAAGACTTTCTTTGGGGGACTTCCCTGTGGCCCAGTGGTTAAGAATCCGCCTGCCAATGCAGGGGACCCGGGTTTGAGCCCTGGTCTGGGAAGATCCCACATGCTAGGCCCATGCGCCACAACTACTGAGCCCACGCTCTAGAACCCACGAACCACAACTACTGAAGCCCGTGCGCCTAGAGCCCGTGCTCTGCAACAAGAGAAGCCACCGCAGTGAGAAGCCCGCGCACCGCAACGAAGAGTAGCCCCCGCTCGCCACAGCTAGAGAAAGCCTGCGCGCAGCAACGAAGACCCAACGCAGCCAAAAATAAATAAACAAATATATATAAAAAAGTTAAATAAAAACTTTCTTTGGTTCCTTGGTGGTTGTGGATTTTACCATCCTGCCGCCTTGGGTTTTTTACCTTTAATATCCATTGGGGATAAGAAACAATAGATGAGGGACTTCCCTGACAGTCCAGTGGTTTAAGACTTTGCCTTCCAATCAATGCAGGGGGTGCGGGTTCAATCCCTGGTCAGGGAGCTAAGGATCCCACATGCCTTGGGGCCAAAATACCAAAACATAAAACAGAAGTAATATTGTAACAAATTCAATAAAGACTTTTAAAATGGTCCACATTAAAGAAAAATCTTAAAAAAAAAAAAGAAACAATAGATGATGTCATTTCTGTAAATAGCTAATTTCCAAAAGCAAATAAAATGTTGAATGTCAGAAATCCATCTCTCTAGGCTTCCCCGGTGGCGCAGTGGTTGAGAGTCCACCTGCCGGCAGGGAACGCAGGTTCATGCCGCAGAGCAGCTAGGCCCGTGAGCCATGGCCGTTGAGCCTGAGCGTCTGGAGCCTGTGCTCTGCAACAGGAGAGGCCACGACAGTGAGAGGCCCACATAATGAAAAAAAAAAAAAAAAAAAAGTGCTGACAGTGATTTCATGTAGCACAATCAATGCTTTCTGTTTCCATTCTCTGTTCAGTTAACACGATGCTTGGCAAAAATATCTGCCAGTCAAAAAGAATACTGTGTGAACTTAGGTCTTGGCAGAAATTAATTACCCCTGACTTCCTCTTTAGTCAAATGTCTAAACTCATTGGGTCTGACAGTATTATAGAGCAACATTGGAAAACCGGGGGGAGCCACGAGGGAAATGACTAAGAAAACCTCTCTGGTTATTCTCAGTATCTCTGCTGCTGCAGCAAGTTGGAGGTTTCCATGGAGCAAGAAGGCAGAGTGAGGAATTAAAGGGCTTCCAGTCAGATCAACAGCCAGCCAGGATGGGAAAGGGACAGTGAAAAAAAGGGTTACTATCAGGCATAGCTCCTTCTAAGGGGATAACAGTTTACCTGAAAAAAAGATAAAATTCTATTCCAAATCAGCCTTAGAATTTACTTATGTATTGGTCTATGATTTTTTTTTAATGTTAAACATTAATAGATTCATACATTAAAACAATGCATTAAGTTGTGCTTTGGGGGGACTTCCCCGTCGGTCCAGTGGTAAAGACTCCGCACTTCCACTGCAGGGGGCGCGGGTACAAACCCTGGTCAGGGAACTAAGATCCCACAGGCCCCCCCACCACCACAAAAAAACAAGAACACAAAACAAAACAAAAAACCTGTGCTTTGTAGCCGGTCTACACATTTAAACAGTGTCCTAAAAAATAAAAGCTGTCGGGCTTCCCTGGTGGCGCAGTAGTTGAGAGTCCGCCTGCCGATGCAGGGGACACGGGTTCGTGCCCCGGTCCGCGAAGATCCCACATGCCGCGGAGCGGCTGGGCCCGTGAGCCATAGTCGCTGGGCCTGCGCGTCCGGAGCCTGTGCTCCACAGCGGGAGAGGCCACAACAGTGAGAGGCCCGTGTACCGCAAAAAAAAAAGAAAAATTAAAAGAAGTCAAAGCTGTCATTTAAAAATAAGCTTATTTTGGGACTTCCCTGGTGGTCCAGTGGGTAAGACACAGCACTTCCACTGCAGGGGGCCCAGGGTTCGACCCCTGGTTGGGGAACTAGATCTCTTGCAAGCATGCCACAACTAAGGAGCCCGCCTGCTGCAAGTAAGAGTCCGAATGCTGCAACGAAGATCCCACGTTCTGCAACTAAGACCTGGTGCAGCCAAAAAGAGGAAAAAGAAAAGAAAACCTATTTCAACATAGCTTTTTCTGGCAGAAGAGCAGTCATAGAACCTTTCATATGTGAGTTACAGGGGGAGATTCTAATTCGTCCACCTTTCCCCCTCCTCCCTCAGCTCCCTCTACCTTACATTATTTGCCTCGCCCCTGGCTGCCCTTCATTTAGCCTCTTTACAAACCTAAGAACTCTTGTTTATCACTTCTTTGCTCCCGATCTTCCAGATGTGGCACTCTTCTTTAACTGCAAACAACCACAAATTTTGTTTCAACATTACACACACGAGGAGGAAATACGTTTGTTCAGGTTTAATTAGTCATCTACTATTATATATTTGGTTACCTTTCCTTTACTCCTAAGATAGTAGTCTCCCAGATGGCTAGATTAACTTCTTCCCCCCGTATCAAAAACTACTCCCATGTTTAGTCAGATTTTTACTCATTGAATCACTGGGTGAAATCAGGGGAGAGACAACTAAACGTAAAATGGGTAATTTTTTTATTTATTTGTACTTATAAATGAACCAGCCAACTGGTAGTATTATGATGTGGACAAATCAAAGCATCTTTCTACAAATACTAGAGTGGTGGAAAAAATTAGGGGTTGTAAGTAAAATAAGCAAAAAGGGGTAGAGGAAATCAGTGAAGCACATTGTAGCTTAACCCTTCACCTTAACAACTGAGGTTCTTAACAAGTAAAGCCTCCCCATCCCAGAAAATACGAATAATCCTTCATCACACATCTTTGTACTTTTGCTCCCTATTCTTGAGGTTAGGTTCTAGATCCTAAAGATATCCAAAAAATAGTATTATAACCTAGTTATCTATAGCCGCCAGTCATCTTTTATCATGTTGTCCGTAGAAGCCAGTGCTTCTGAAACCTCTTTGATTAGACACCAATCATATACCCCCAAATTGACACAAAAGGCACAATGAAAAGCAGCTTATCAAGGCAGAGAGAGACGTAATTGTAAAAGAAAAATTCTAGGGAAGTAATACAGTCACGGCTCAAATTGAGATTGAATAATACAGCCATCGTTACAAATCTTCAGGCTGCATGTTCAGAGAGTAATTTGGGAATAAATCCATGATTTGCTGTTGGGAATTGAAATACTTAGCAGTTTGCTGTATTATGTTATAGCTTTCCCCGGTAGTTTCCAAGGTGGCTTCCAAATCACTGACGGGAGAATTTTGCTGGTACTGGATCTGGGGCTGCAGGAATTCCTCAACATAGTTGTTGAATTGATTGTTCCAAGTCTGGTTATTCCAGGCTTGGGGGCACCAGGTCTGACTGTTCCAGCTCTGGTTGTTCCAGGACTGACTGTTCCAGCTCTGGTTGATCCAAGTTGGGTTATTCCAGGTCTGGTTACCCCACATGGGCAGGTTTCCGGAAGAGTTCACCAAGCATCCTTGGTGGTAGGAATAGAAGCCCGGGTATTCTGTAGTTGCTGGGCCCTTTTGAAAGAGAAGGATGGATTAATTGAAAAGGTACAAGGAAAATCAGAATTGTCTGAAGTTGGGATTGCATGCTTCAGCAATGGATACAAATCTATCTAAAAAGTCCTTGTTAGGAAAGAGCAGAAAAATAAGTTTCCTGTTACCTGAGTCACAATGTTGCTATTCCTGGGCCAGTTGTTTTTCTGCCACCTCTTACATTTCATTCTCTGGTTCTGGAACCAGGTCTTAACCTGCAGGGAAAAGGTAACAGGAAAACACAAAATACTAGTAATGCAGGATATACTGGGATCAAAGAATATTAGGTTTTTGTTTGTTGCTTTTTCCGATAGCTACAACTATCTCAAACTCAGAACAAAATTTTAACTTCTAGAGTCCTTTCTTAAACCTTCCATCTGTGAGTGAATTTCAAGCCCCTCAAGTCAGTGGGCTACTTTATGTTTAATAAACCTAACCAGATAGAACAGAACACACCACAAGTCTGCTACTAACTAGGAAGTTCACATTTAAATGTCTACCCACGCCATTAGTCACAGTTAAAGGTAATTGGTTTGCAATGAAAAGCCCACCTCCATATAAGCACATTTACACTTAATGTGATAATGGTATTTTAAGTCAGGAATTATGAAACATACCACAAGGACAGCTATTTAGAAAATATCAAATTATATTGCAGCACAGAATAAACTAAACTTTGCAGATGGTTTGTAAACTCTGAGTTAGAAAATGAGATCAGAGAGGTAGAAGAATATATATATATATATATATATATATAAAATAAGATCATGGAATAGGACTTTCCAAGTATGGCGCCAGTAACTGAATAAAATGGCCAATAAATATATGAAAAATGATTAGCAGATAACAACAAAACATACAATTTTAATTTTAATAAGAACAAGTGTTGCCTAGGGACTCTTCTAACTCGGAAGATAGGGGGGTATATTCTTCCTTTTTTTAAGGAAAATTGGAAACATTTTCACAATTCTGGTTTGTGCAACAAGGGAAGTGGTTAAATAAATTATGACGCATTGGGGGAGGGCGTGGGAGAGGGATGGACTGGGAGTTTGGGATTAGCAGATGTAAACTGTTCCATGTAGGATGGATAAGCAAGGTCCTACTGTATAGCACAGGGAACTATACTCAATATCCTGTGATAAACCGTAATGGAAAAGAATATAAAGAAAAGAATGTCCAAAAAAATTGACGCATTGCCACAAAACACATTACAAAAAGTTCCATTTTCATATTAAAAGTTAACTTGTGGGCTTCCCTGGTGGCAATCCATGGAGAAGGAAGGAAGAGGAGAGACTGTTGGGAACAAAATGACACTTTTCTCTAAAACTTCAAATATTGAAAGTTTATTGTTTTCAAAGCACTATTAAAGTCCTCAGAGCTAGATAATGAGTAATAACTTTATTTTTAAGCAATCCTGAACATTTCGCTAACCTTTGCGCAAATGCCATTTTGCATGTCACGGACATGGCTAATTATGTATTGCTGGGAAGCGGAGGGGGACTCAAACCTCTTCTTTCTGCCAGTCAAAGCTCAGGAGCCCACATCCTGGCTGTTCTCAAAGGTCAGAATCATCATTTGACTCCCACCTTTGTGTTCTTCCACAACTTCCTTTATGTACCTTAATCATCACCTACTTAATTTTTTTTTGTTTTTGGGGGAGCCGCATGGCTTGGGGGAAATCTCAGTTCCCTGACCAGGGATTGAACATGGGCCACGGCAGTGAAAGCGATGAATCCTAACCACTAGATGACCAGGGAACTCCCATGTACTTAATTTTGAAACAGATGATCCAGATTCTGGGGATCCTATAAAATCAAGTTTGCTGCCCGGTCTTAATACCAGGACTATCGGGAAATGTGAATTCTGATAAAGCTCCTGTTTCAACCCAGACTTCATGATTTCATCTCCAAAATTATTCCTCCCTCATGATTTTTTCGTTTGTTTTCGCGGTTGGACTAAGCTAATCATAGGTTGTTTTGGTGGTTTTTTGACTGAAGTATAGTTGCTGTCCATTATATAAATACAGGTGTACAATATAGTGATTTACAATTTTTTAAGGTTATACTTCATTTATAGTTATTATAAAATACTTGTCATATTCCCCGTGTTGTACAGTATATCTCACGGAGTTTCTTTCACCGATTAAAATGAGGCAACAGAAATAAAAAATTTAAAAACAAAATGAGGCAACAGAAATAAAAATTTGAAAACAAAATGAGGCAACAGAAACTGTCTAGCACAGGGCCTGGCATATATTATTGACTTTGTAACTAAAAATTTATATCCTGTATTACTTAGATTTATTTGCACAGACGTATTCCCGGTGCTTAACTCCAATTCTACCCTAGTCGTGGAATAAATGCACAGGCTTTAAAAGGCAAAAGACTTCACAATTTCACAAGTAGATCTAAGGAAAGATCTAAGGAAAGTCCTCAACTAATGACTAGAAATGGGGCATGTCTTAAAAATTATCTATACAGGGCTTCCCTGGTGGCGCAGTGGT
The DNA here is from genome assembly GCF_003031525.2 of Neophocaena asiaeorientalis asiaeorientalis. Classification (NCBI taxonomy): domain Eukaryota; kingdom Metazoa; phylum Chordata; class Mammalia; order Artiodactyla; family Phocoenidae; genus Neophocaena; species Neophocaena asiaeorientalis. The sequence continues at coordinate 6,765,041 of NW_020176571.1, forward strand.
TGAGAGTCCTCCTGCTGATGTAGGGGACTCGGGTTCGTGCCCCGGTCCGGGAAGATCCCACATGCCGCGGAGCGGCTAAGGCCTGTGAGCCACGGCCGCTGAGCCTGCGCGTCCGGAGCCTGTGCTCCGCAACGGGAGAGGCCACGACAGTGAGAGGCCCGCGTACCGCAAAAAAAAAAAAATTATCTGTACAGACTTGCGCTTGGCTTGCTAGGAGGACATGTCCATTGCTCATTCCCGACCTATTTGTCTAACAATCCAGCGCTGTAGCTGTATTTTCAACATTTGAAATTATAAAAGGACATTAACACAAAATTTGGAAAAATAGGTTAACATTAAAATCCAGCACTCAAATATAAGTTATTTTGTTTACTTATTCCTTTCTCCACAACTTACTTCTATGGTTGTAATCATCAATGTAAACAGATTTTAAGCTATTTTATGCCATAAATGTTAAAAATAGCATGCCTGGGTAAAGGTTGGTCTACCTTTTCATTTGTAACAACTACTGCCAAACTGATTTCCAAAAAAGTTTGTGCCGGCTTTACAATATCCGAGCACCTCTCGCACCCAAAATGACCAATTAGAAGCCTAAATATTAACAGTATAGAATTCAAAGCCAAACTGGATTTCAAATCTGAGCTCTCACCACTTTGACTGTCGGTATATTAAACCTTTTGGAATCATCCACCATAAAATGGGGTGAACACTTCCTCGGGATTTAGGAGACTTGAGCATAGCAGGTGCTTACAAACTCAGCTGCCCAATAATGTCCTCACATCCAGAGGTTAGGGGAAGAGCCAACCGCTACTGTAGTAGAAAGGTAAAACATTTCCAAAAGGTGCGTTTCATATATGTTAAGATTTACACATCAGTTTATCACATCACGTTTGCATTTCCACAGTGCCTACACACGTAAGCTCTCAAATACACCGCGTACAGTTGAATGGCTGAGTCCCGTATCCCGCGTCTCTCCGTCCACAGCTCTTATCGCCCGGAACATTGGGGAAAGGGCATGACCCCATCAAGTTACCGTTGAAAAAGAGGTGTCGAGAGGATGAATAGATAATGACACCTGCTTATATTGATGGGCTCAAGAGGGAAACAGATAACCCTTAGCCTCTTTCCTTCTTTCCCTTTCCCTGAAGGAACTTAGCCTCTCAAGGATTCAGTATTTTCTTACCAGTCTCCATGTCGTGGGTCTCAGCAGATGACATTTGCAAGGACACATAATTTTCTTCAGACCCATAAATCTCAGGCATTGGTGAAGATTCCCTAGAATTGGATGCTTCGGGGCCACGCAGGCCTTGGGGACAAGCTGGGTCAACACTCATGTTGTTGAATTGAAGGGGAGGGAGAAAACCAAAGAGCTAGATAGATGGTAGTAAAAGTCCAGGCTTAAGAATCTAGGTAGAAGAGCTTAGAGAAAGATGATGATGTCCAGGTGTAAAAGTATTAAAAACATGGGATGAAGGGAAGTCACCTGTGTGATAACAGAAGCCTACCAGCCCAGTGTAGGAAAATGACAAAAAAATTTGTGGAGGCTCTAGACTTATAAGTAAGGCTCAGCCATACTTGGACCCGCCCCTCCTGGCAGCCCCACGCCCACACACACCCTTGCGAATTCCGAGTTAATCCTGTCTGCCAGCCTCACCAAGGCCATTGTAATGCAAAAGAGAGCTGCTGAGTAGCCTAGACTGGGTGGGGAACTGGAAAACTGGGACCTCGGAACCTGGAAACAAAATAAACCCAGCAGTGAAGTACTTCTAGGTTCACCCTGTTTCCACCTTTTAAAATCAAAGATGCACTTCCAGTTCCTGAGGCCCAGCTAAGGTGGTTGAAATTCCCACTAGGACAATTAATGCCCTAGACTTGAGACCCCTTAGGGTCTCAGAATCAGGCTAGTTATGCAGAAACTTCAACAAGCGCCCTTTTCCTCTTTGGTTCACTCTTTTTTTTTTGTTTGTTTTTTTTTTAAACATCTTTATTGGGGTATAATTGCTTTACAATGGTGTGTTAGTTTCTGCTTTATAACAAAGTGAATCAGCTATACATATACATATGACCCCATATGTCTTCCCTCTTGGTTCACTCTTAATGTCACAATAAAATACATGCTGAATGTTAAGGCATCGGTTGATGGTAAAAAACAGTACTTGTTTTCAACTCCCACCTAAGTTCTTTCTTGTTTTTTTTAGCTTTCAGAAAAGCAAGTCTTTTCAGCAAGACAAAAGCCAGAGGAAAGGACCTGCGGACCTAGGACCCTGGGTGCCGGGTTAGTCCTTATACATAAACCATTACTATGGAGGATTTTAAATTTGTTTTTATACACATATTACTGGATAGAATCTTGGCTCAGCCACTTTAATAAGTCTCAGTTTCCTCATCTATAAATAGGGGCAAAAGTACCTTCTCTGTGTTGTAAGAATCAAGGAAAGTAAAGTGCTAAATACTCATTTGACACATCAGTGATCTACAAACATGGCTGTGAATAGAAATTCTTTCAGGATCCTATATCCATGACCTCTAAATTTGAAATTACCTTTTTGTTGTGATTTTTATTTTAATCTAGAGAACGTGAAATCTAACATTGTGTGATAGAATGAAAGCACCACCTTCTTATTTTACCTGGGACATTACTGGACTCCTAGATATAAAATAATAAAATTTATTGACCTGTAAACGAACCCAATTGAAAACAGGGAGAAAAAAGAACGTTCTCTAGGCAGGTGATATTCCTGTAACGGACTTGCCAGAGCAAATGTGATAGGTTCATTTTAGAACCAGTGTTCGCCCTCCTGTCTATTCCTCCTTCCCAAGCAGTCATCTTCTTGTCTTTTTTCCCCTCTGGCTCTTTCTTTCTTTCTTTTTTTTACAGCTTTATTGGAGTATAATTGCTTTACAATGGTGTGTTAGTTTCTGCTTTATAATAAAGTGAATCAGTTATACATATACATATGTTCCCACATCTCTTCCCTCTGCGTCTCCCCCCCTCCCACCCTCCCTATCCCACCCCTCCAGGCGGTCACAAAGCACCGAGCTGATCTCCCTGTGCTATGCGGCTGCCTCCCACTAGCTATTTTACGTTTGGTAGTGTATATATGTTGGCGCTTTTTTTAATTAGCTTTTCCTTCTCTGGCCTGGCAATCCTGTCAGGCCCTTCAACCCCACTCCATCCTCATTCTCGTCGTCTTCTTTTATTTTTTTTTGGTTTGTTTTCCAAAGGAACAGTTTTTAATATTGGGTTCCAGCACTAACATATTTATAGGCAGAAGTATAACAATCTATGGTTCTCAATTTTCCTCCCCATTCCCAGATCAACATTCAGGAATTCTAAGATTTTTTTTTCTTCTTTCCCAATCTCCTATCCCCAAAAGTAAACCCTTAGCAAATTCCAATTATATATTTTCCTAAGATACAGTTCTTGGCTAATCCTCCCATGCACTCTGCTGCTCTGGTCTCCACCTGCGGGCCTTGCTCCCACGTAAGCGGATTTTTGCTCATAATTCAAAGATGCCACCTTGCAAGCTCAGGAGTATTGCCAGGTCCACACAAGGGGATGAAATTCTATGTAATCTTTTCTTTGTCTTCTCAGACCATCACTCTGGAGGGGAAAAAGAGTTTGGAAGAGGGGAATCAAGGAGAGGGTGGGTGGAATACATTGTGCTTCAGGCAGATAGCCTCTGTCTCATTAGATATAGAATATGATTTTTTTAAAAAAGGGAATGTGAGGGACTTCCCTGGAGGTCCGGTGGTTAAGGCTCCGCGCTTCCACTGCAGGAGGCATGGGCTCCATCCCTGGCCCAGGAACAAAGATCCCTCACGCCGCACTGCATGGTCAAAAAAGAAAAAAAAAAAAAAGGAATGTGAGGTGATGGATGTTAAATAAACTGATTGTGGTGATGATTTTGCAATATATATATATAATTATTTTGTATACCTTGAACTAATACAACATTGTATGTCAATTACATCTCAATAAAATGGGGAAAATAAATTTAAAAGGGGGAAACTAGATTTCCTGGCTCTCAGTCAGCACTGTTTGGTAAATGGGGACAGTCAAGGACACCAAATACTTTGGTTTGCCTGCAGCTCTCTAAACTGCAGGTATGGAAAGTTTTGTTCTTTGCTGATGGGAGTCTTTGCATGAAAGCCTGAGATGAATTTACCCCATCCCCCTACCTGGGCCCCATTGTATCTAAGGTAAGAGCCTCCGGAGAGAAAGACCAAAGGGCAGGGGGCTGTTGGCTGGAAGGCAGGCTTACTACATTCTTTGTCCAGGAAAGCAATTTGAATAAGGCTGAGAATGCCTCGGAAGCTGTCAGAGACCCCGGGTTTGTCGGAGTGCTCTGGGTGGGTGGGGGAGGGGTGTGTTATAGGGGACTCGGGTCCAGAGCCTCAAGTGCAAAAAGTGATTCAGTGAAGTCCGGATTGTAAATTTTATTGTTCTAAGAGCAGCATCTGAGAAGAAGGAAAGAAAAAAAGCTGAATATGAGAAAGGAGAAACATTTTACAGATATGATCTACTCTTTATTTATGGATAAGAAATGCACTTTGGGCCACACAGTCTTTTAAGAGAGCGGGCGCTGCTAACTTTGCATTTGTCAAGGATGAGGGGGCGGTAGCAGTCATCACAAGTATCAACACAGACTTTCACCGCCCCCTGGTTCTCAGGCATGGGGTATACAGCAAACATGTGGAATTATAAAATTTATTATTGATTTATTACTGGTGGAATTATTGAATTTATTATTGATGGATCATTGCTTTTACTTTTCACCCCATCAGGTAAACTTGAGTTTCTTGTCGATATACATATACACATGTGTGTATATATTTTAGTGATATAACAAACATTGATGGGCCGGGAAATATTTATTTGTCACTGGGTCAACTAATAGTAAAAGAGTGCCTAGCACATGCCTGAGAGGAAAAAAATAAATAAATGTCATCTCTACTTCTGAGGAGCGAACAGTTTCGTAGAGTAGTCAAAATAGACCAAAAGACAATTACAATGTTGTGCAATAAGTATTGAAAACCAACCAACCAAACAAACAAACAAATGCCAGGAGGTATTCAAGAGATGCTAAGGGAAAATAAACAAGGAAGATGGCAGTAGGGGAAGGGAGCCAGGGAAGAGTTCTTGGAGGATCTTAACTTGAGCTGAGATAGAAAAATGTTGAGAGGATAAGGAAGGGAATTCCAGAAAATGAACAATTTGGGCAAAGGCATTAGAGAAAATGATGGGTTTCAATACTGTCACTTAACATGGCTTGAAGGCAGGATGTAGTGGAAGGGATTGTGAGAGAAAATGACAGAACTCATCTATAGTGAGCTCTTGCTGTATATAAGGCACTGTTGTGTCAGTGTTGTAGCCACAGTAATTAGCATCTAGCCCAGTGTCTGATATGTAGTATGTTTGAGCTTTGTGCTTTTAATAAATAAATAAATACAGATGGAGATGTTTAATAAGTCCTTGGAAATTAGAGTTGAGAGACCTAAGAGGTAAAAAGTGACCACAGGAATAGTAAAAACAAAACAAAACAAAACAAAACAAAAACCCAAAAATCTAAGCTTTAAATTAAATCTCTTCCTCTCATTAGTTTACACTTTCCTGGTGTTCCTTTTACTAACCTGGTGGTTCTCTGTCCCCTTTCTGGTTCTTCCTCACCCCCATATCTAAAAATTAGAGTGTACCCAAGTTTAGTTCTCAAACCTCTACTTATACTCACTACCTTGGTGATCTCAGCCTATCTTATGACTTTATTTTATTTTATTTGGCCACGAGGCTTGCAGGATCTTAGTTCCCTGACCAGGGATTGAACCCTTGCCCTCGGTAGTGAAAGTGCAGAGTCCTAACCACTGGACCACCAGGGAATTCTATCTTATGCCTTTAAATACCATCTATCAATATAGGCTTTTGTCTTTCACATGTATGTCTTTACCCCAGACCTATTTCCCAAACTCAAGTCTCTATCTATCCAACTGCCTACTTAACATCTCCACTTGAATTTCTAGTAGGCATCACAAAATTAATATTTCCCAAACCAAACTCTCAGTGTTTCTCTTTACACAGGCTCCTCCTCTAGTCTTCTCTATCTCAGTGTATGACAATTCCATCCTTCTAGTCACAAAATCCTAAAGGTATCTTTCTTGACTAATGCCATCAAAATATAGAAGAATCTAATTGCTTCTTTCTTGTAATTTTTTTTTTCTCCCCATGTTTCCTTTTTCCACTGTTTGAGAGAGGTTTTGATTTATTTATTTTTTTTTTCAGGTACGCGGGCCTCACACTGTTGTGGCCTCTCCCGTTGCGGAGCACAGGCTGCGGACGCGCAGGCTCAGCGGCCATGGCTCACGGGCCCAGCCGCTCCGCGGCATGTGGGATCCTCCCGGACCGGGGCACGAACCCGTGTCCCCTGCATCAGCAGGCAGACTCTCAACCACTGCGCCACCAGGGAAGCCCATTGAGAGAGTTTTTGATCATCACATGGACTAGGGCATAGAAAATAAGCAGAGTAGCGAGAAATGGTTATTTCTTATAAAGAACATGCATTTATTTTGTTACTACCTGTGTCACAGGAGAGCTGGGGGCTTGAATTACCTGCGTCCTCTGGCAAAAGAGTAAGCTCACATTGGCATGGGGCTAGACCTTTTCTAAGTACCTCCAAGGCCACAGCCCTCCCCAAACCACCATCTATCGCTTGGATTATTCCAATAGCCTCCCAACTAGTCTTCCTGTTTGCACCCTAGCCTTCAAGCTATAATCTAGTCACCACGTATTGGCCAGAATGATTTTTTTTTTAAAGACATGTCACACATTGCCCACAGTCCTCCTTTAGTTTTCTCACATTCAGAGTAACAAGTCAATATACTGAATTACAGAAGCCCTCTTCTGGCCTTGTACCTGACCTCCGTCTCGTGTCCTTGTGTTCTCCCTCATCCCCACAAAACTGGCCTCCCTCTCCTGATACTGGAACAAACCAGGAAACCTCCAGAATCAGGGCCTTTGCCCCTGATCAGTTCCTCCCCCAGAATTATAACCAGCTTGATCTCTCCCTTCCTTTAAATCTTTAATTTTCCATTCTCAATTATGTCTCCCCCACCCTATCCTCCACTTGACTTATCTTCAGAGTACTTATCATCATCTTGCATAATGTATATTCTATCTATCTGTCTATCTTCTATCTATCTGTCATCATCTATTTCCCACCACCACTGAAATATAAATTCTGTGAGGGCAGCTATTTCCAGCCCTAGAAGAGTGTGGTCCATAGGCCAGCATCATCAGCATCTCTTGGGAGTTGTTAGGGACGTAAAGGGATGGGCTTTACGTCAGAATTGCTGAATAGGAATCTCTGGTAGGGGTGACTGGGAATCTTCGTTTAAAAAGTTCTCCAGGCTTCCCTGGTGGCGCAGTGGTTGAGAGTCCTCCTGCCGATGCAGGGGACACGGGTTCGTGCCCCGGTCCGGGAAGATCCCACATGCCGCGGAGCGGCTGGGCCCGTGAGCCATGGCCGCTGAGCCTGCGCGTCCGGAGCCTGTGCTCCGCGGCGGGAGGGGCCATGGCAGTGAGAGGTCCGCGGACCGCGAAAAAAAAAAAAAAAGTTCTCCAGGTGAATCTTTGGCAAGCTGTTGTTTGAGAAGGACTGTTAATAGAACAGTAATAGGCAATAGCAGCTGCTCTCGATCATTGTTTGTTAATGAAGGAATGGGTTTAAAAAGATCTAGGACTTTGTAAGTAAATAGAGGGTAGGAGCCATTTCCTAACATTTAAATATTAAATTGCACTTCAATGTGGTATTCAAAATAACCCTTAAAAAACAACAATGCAAAAAAAATAAATAAAAAAAAAAAAAAAAAAAAAAAAAAAAAAAAAAAAAAAAAAACAACAATGCTCTTTGCCTCAGGTTCCCTAAACTGAATTCAATGACCTTGGAACTCTTGGAAAAGAGCTGACTTTTCATTTGCAACAAATAATCCTTCTGGCTCCTCTGGGAGATTACTCTTAAATTACTTGTGTTGTAAAAATGAACCATACAACCACCAAAACTGCTGGTTTAGAGATTACAAATGGAATTACACAGTATATTCTCCACTTACTTCGCCTGTTATAAGAGCACAAACACACCTTTTTTTTTTCCCCCCAAAGAAGCTTTTTACCTAGTAGACAATGTGATAAACCCTCAAAATGTATCTATCATCCCGCTTAAGTAAATTACTCATGCCCAATTTTGTTTTGGTGACCTTGCCATGAGTACAAGTTTGGAAGTCCAATAAAAGATTCACTTAACAGGAAAATATGTGAGACATCATCATAAAAGATTCAACTAACAGGAAAATATGTGACACATCGTTGACTCCTTTTTCCAACGTCTGAAACTTCATGTAGTTAAGAATAACTCTGTCACGATCAATTCATTTCCTAACACTTCACCGGTCTGTCCCCTGGATGTTCTGTACCACCCGCTTTACCCTCATTCAGGCATCACCTGTTGCCCAGACCTCTGCAGACCTCCAGTTCACCTTCCACAGGTTAACTCCGGAGCACCCACTGTGCTCCAGAATGATTTACCTTCAGTTCAACCATATTATCCCTCTGCTTAAGTCTTCTTTGAATAAGCTCACAGCCTGCTCTCTGCCTGCCTCTCAAGCCAATTTCAAACTTTGGCAAGTTGCTCGCCCCAAGCAAACCCTCTGTCCTGAATGCTTCTCTCCCCTCTCTTTGGTTGGTTCATTTTTAGTCTTTCAAGACTCAGATCAGGTGTCACCTGCTATAGTCTCCCTTCTCCAGTGACTTAAGTGCTTCTCTCTGTACCTAACTCCTCCCACGGCAGCTGTCACTTTGCACTTTAGGGATAGTTTTTTTGTATTTGGATTCTGGCTGGAATAATAACTCCTTGAGAGCCTGGTTTGTTACTATAACCCTAGTGCAATGCTAGTCAAAGAATGGTTCCGCTTTCTGACCACATCAGTGTCATCTGGGAGCTTGTCAGAAATGCAAATTCTTGGACTGGGTGCTACCCCAGATTTACTGAATCAGAGTCTGGGAGTGGAGCCCAGGAATCTGTCTTTTAAGAATCTCTGATTCTTGTGTGCCCTAAAATTTGAGGAACTCTGGTTTAGAATACAATGCTTGGCAGTAGGGGAAAAAATCTCATGCATATTTATTAATTTAATAAATCAGCTCCAGTGGCTAAAACACTGATATTCAGAAAATTGGAAAATTACAAGAACTCTCAAAAAACAAAACCCCCCAAATTTCTTCCTTGTGGTTCTGATTTGGATTCGTCAGATCTTACTCTAACTAAAGACTTTTGATATGCAAGGACTAAATTATTCTGTATCCCAAATTCTAACGTCTCCTAGTGGCGAGTTCGGAAGGGGAAACCATCAAATCAAATTGTCAGAATCCTGACCCTGTGCAACACTATTGACACCACAGCATCACTCCCTTCCCCACCCTACCCTCAGGGGATCCTTGACCCCAAGTAAAAATGGATTTTTTTTTCACCCCCATAAGGTCTAGCCCCCAGGGAAGGGAGGACCCTCTAGGAATGTCTACCAAAGTTTAGCAAATGTATACAGTTGCTCTGGAACCAGGTGATACTATTGGCCCAGAAGAGAATAAGCTTCCCAGTTTCTCAGTAGGTGTTAGAGAATGAGGAAGGAGAAGTTTAAAAAGTAGGCAATTGTGGAGGAGTTTGAGGAGGGTGATGGTGATGCTGGTGGGGGTGGAATAAGGGAAACAATCCAGCACCTTAGTTGTTCCTCTAGTTGACTGGTGTTGGGATGAAATAAAGCTGTTAAACCCTAACAATACTGCATCTAAGTATTGTACTTAGAATATTTCAGGACACCAGAGTATTCCAATATTATAAAGAAGTGACAGGAAGAGGGAACAAGAGGTTCCTGCCCCCCGGGAGTAAATAAGTTCACCTCAAGAAAGAAGTCAGAGCTAGGGCAAATAGCAGGGCGTTGAAAAAGAAATTCAAATTTAAGGAAGGGTTCTTTTTTGAAGCATTTTTTATTGGCATGTAGTTATTTATTATGTTGTGTTAGTTTCAGGTGCACAAAAAAATGGTTCAGTTACACGTTTGTATATACGTTCTTTTTCAGGTTCTTTTCCATTATAGGTTATTACAAGATATTGAGTAGAGCTCCCTGTGCTATACAGTAGGTCCTTGTTGGTTACCTATTTTATATATAGTAGTGTGTATATGTTAATCCCAAACTCTGAATTTATCTTCCCATGCCCCTGCTGTCCTGTTTGGTAACCATAAGTTTGTTTTCTGTCTGTGGGTCTGTTTCTGTTTGGTAAATGAGTTCATTTGTGTCATTTTTTAGATTCCACATATAAGTGATATCATATGGTAACATTCTTTTTTAAATTCCGATTGAGAAATAATGTACAGTGAAGTGACCAAGTCTCAAGTTGCACAGCATAATGAATTTTTACTGACGCATAGAACTCAAGTAACAACCACCCAGATGAAGAGAGAAGGCATTTCCTGCACCCCAGCGGGCCAGCTTGCATTTTTGTTAGAGGCCCAGGAATCTCCAAATCCAAGTTCCTTAGACCTTTGTCAGATTCTTTTGTGTTTCAGACACAGCCTGAATTTGAATCCCCTTTCCACCCACTGGTTATGTAACCAGTAGTTTCACATTTCTATGCCTCAGTTTCTTTCATGTACATAAAAAATAAATGACATAATACATACCAACTCCTCAGAAAGGTATGTTGGGGCCCAGGGTGGTCTGCCCCAAAATGCACCTCAACGGCGTATTGATTATTTTGAATTAAACTTACTTGAGACACGATCAATGCAAGAAGGACACTCTGACCCTCCCCTCTGTCTCCCTGAAAGCAAGAAATAAATCTCTCATTAGAAAGGTGCACTCCCCACAAATGCAGGTAGAAGTCCACTGTCATCCTCAGAAATAGGGGATTCTGACCAAGAAGCCGGCGTAAGCAAACCTTGTTACTTTTTAAAAAAATTTTTTAAATTTAATTTATTTATTTATACAGCAGGTTCTTATTAGTTATCCATTTTGTACATATTAGTGTATACATGTCAATCCCAATCTCCCAATTCATCCCACCACCACCACCCCTGAACCTAGTTACTTCTTTAATTTACTACCCCAATTCCAAACTCTGTTTAGATTTTTCACTAATTTAGCTCCCAAAGTCTGAGTTTCTTGGTCCTGTCAATTCTTCACAAATCTATTGTTTCTTTGTTTAAAAAGTATAAAAGCTGCTTGCTTTGGCCACTTCTTAGGTCCTATTTCTATGAGACACCACCAGGGAAGTCCCCAGTCATTCAATTTTGAATTACAAGCAGAGAAGTAATTAAATTTTAGATATGTTTATTTTTTTAAGGAATATATTACACAAATTTATTTATAATGAATTTTTATTGCAGTATAGTTGATTTATAATGTGCTAGTTTCAGGTGCACAGCAAAGTGAATCAGTTATACATATACATATGTCCACTCTTTTTTAGATTCTTTTCCCATAGAGGCCATTACAGAGTACTGAGCAGAGTTCCCTGTGCTGTACAGTAGGTCCTTATTAGTTATCTATTTTATATATGGTAGTGTGTATGTGTCAATCCCAATCTCCCAGTTTATCCCTCTCCCCACCCCCTGTAACCATAAGTTTGCTTTCTACATCTGTGACTCTATTTCTGTTTTGTAAATAATTTCATTTGTTCTTTTTTTTTTTAGATTCCACATATAAGTGATATCATATGGTATTTGTCTTTCTCTGTCTGACTTACTTCACTCAGTATGACAACCTCTAAGTCCATCCATGTTGCTGCAAATGGCATTATTTTGTTCTCCAGGTATATTTAGACTGATGTACCTAAAATACATCTAGATGTTGTTAGGATAAGGGATGAAACTCTTGAGAGAGGTCTCGTCTCATAGACATTAGTGTGTTCATAGTGTTCCACTGGTAGTTGAAGCTGTGAAATCAACCAGAGTGAACAGGTAGAACAGGGCTGTAAACTCAGACATCTTAGGGACCAAGCAGACAGGGTGTAAGAAAAAATTTGATAGCGAAAACTTGACAGAGATTTAAGTGTTAAAAATAACTCACTTTCCCCTTAAATTTTATATAATGGCAAAATAAACATCTCAATAGCAAAGATACTTGGCAAATTTCTCTTGGATTGGAGGGGAGATAGGGAGTCCAGGAGACAACAGGGTGTAGTGGGGAGTAGAATGATGTCAGGGACGGAGGTTATGGATGGGCTTAGCAACATGGGCTTCCATCCACCAAGACTGACTTGGCTATAGCCACTGCTGTGTGCCCCATCTGCCAGCAGCAAAGACCAATACTTTGTCCCCAGTATGGCACCATTCCCCGGCGTGGGTGGTCAGCCATCTACCTGGTGGCAGGTTGATTACATTGGACCACTTCTGTTTTGGAAGAGACAGCACTTTGTTCTTATTGGAATAGACACTTAACTCTGGATATGGATCTACCTTCCTTGTATGCAATGATTCTTCCAAAACTATCATCTGTGGACTTATAGAATGCATTATGCACCATCATGGTATCTACACGGCATTGCTCCTGTCTGAGGAGCTCAATTCATTGCAAATGAAGTGCTGCAGTGAGCCCAGGCTTATGGAATTGACTGAACTCACAATGCTTCCCATCATCCTAAAGTAGTTGGCTTGATATTACTACTGTAGGGGGAACAGCCTCGGGACTTCCCTGGTGGTCCAGTGGTCAAGACTTTGCTCTTCTACTGCAGGGGGCACGGGTTCGATCCCTGGTTGGGGAACTAAGATCCCACATGCCATGTGGTGCGGCCAGAAAAAAAGGGGGGGGGGCGCGTTTTAGAAGACTTAGTTATAGTGCCAGCTAGGTGGCAGTACCTTTCAGGTCTGGGGCAACGCCGTCCTCCAGGAGGGCTGTATGTGCTCTAAATGGCATCCAATACATGGTAATGTTTCTCCCATAGCCAGGATTTACAAGTCCAGGAATCCAGGGGTTAGAAATGGGAGTGGCATCACCTACTCTTATCGTATTGATACACTAGCAAAATTTTTGCTTCCAGTCACCAAGACCTTATGCTCTGCTGATCTAGAAGTCATGCCCTGTGGTTAAAGTCAATAGAAAACTACAACAGCCCAAGCTAAACAGGACTACTACTGGCCCAGACTCTTCTTCAGGAATGAAGGTTTGAGTCATTCCATTAGGCAGAGAATCACTAGAGCTGAAGTGCTTGCTGAAGGGCAAAGGGAATATGTTCTAGTCTTTTAGCAAGCTTGATGATTAAAATACAATATTGTTGTCTATAATCACTATAGTATGCATTAGATCTCTGTATACTACTTTTTTTAAAATTTATTTTTAGCTGCGTTGGGTCTTCATTGCTGCAAGCAGGCTTTCTCTAGTTGCGGCGAGCGGGGGCTACTTTTCGTAGCGGTGCATGGCCTTCTCATTGCAGTGGCTTCTCTTGTTGTGGAGCATGGGCTCTAGGCGCATGGGCTCCAGTAGTTGTGGCACGTGGGTTCAGTAGTTGTGGTTCGCGGGCTCTAGAGCGCAGGCTCAGTAGTTGTGGCACATGGGCTTAGTTGCTTTGCGGCATGTGGGATCTTCCTGGACCAGGGCTCGAACCCATGTCCCCTGCATTGGCAGGCGGATTCTTAACCACTGTGCCACCAGGGAAGCCCCCTGTATACTACTATTGGCATGCAAAGGAAATATGGAATGCGTAGTGGAAGAAAGTAGTATTTATCCCTACTTCTTATGACCATGTGACCATGTGACCAGTTGCAGAAACAGACTGTAATTGTCATGAATATTTCTTCCCTTTTTGGTTACTGTATTAATCTGCTCAGGCTGTCATAACAGAATACCACAGATTTGGTCACTTAGACCACAAAGATTCATTTTCTCACAGTTCTGGAGGCTGGAAGTCCAAGATCTTGATCTCTTTGGGCGTGAAGATAGCTGCCTTCTTGGTGTGCCCTCACATGGCCTTTCCTCTGTGTGTGTGCCCTCATGGTATCTCTTCCTCTTACAAGGACATTAGTCCTATTAGATTCGCACCCTACCTTATGATCTCATTTAACCTTATTTACTTCCTTAAAGGACCTATCTGGAGACTTTCCTCGTGGTCCAGTGTTTAAGATTCTGAGCTTCTACTACAATGGGTATGGGTTCCATCACTGGTCGGGGAACTAAGATCCTGCATGCTGCACGGTGCAGCAAAAAAAGAAAAAAAAAAACCTATTTGCACACATAGTCACATTGTGAGTTAGGGCTACAATGCAAGAGGTTGAGGAGAACATAATTCATTCCATAACAGTTACAAATGTGTGTGTGTGTAGCAAATATTTTTGTTTGCATCCTTCTCTGATCCCCGTATCATCTAACATAGATGTATTGATAATAATTAACTTTATTTTATTTTATTTTTTAGCCACACCGCAAAGCATGCGGAACTTCCCCAGACCCGGGATTGAACCCATGCCCCTGCAGTGGTAGCACGGAGTCTTAACCACTGGACAGCCAGGCAAGTCCGATAATAATTAACTGTACATCATAGTGTTTAAGATACAGTGTATCAAGAAGAGTAAACATCACCCACACTTTGCATTTTCTTACTGGGAAAGGGCATGTTTTTGGTTGTACACAGGATAGTTGTGTTACGTTAGGTAGAAATATGACTTTGCTATTTTCTTTACTTGGAGATTAAATATGGTTTAAGGAGATGTGTATGGGTGTGGTGTTGACAAGGGATGAGCTGTGACGCTTAATTTTATGTGTCAACTTGGCTAGTCAAAATAGTACCCAGTTATTCAATTAAACATTACTCTGGGTGTTGCTGTGAAAGTATTTTGTAGATGCAGTTAACATCTACCATTAGCTGACTTTATGTAAAAGAACATTATCCTTATTAATGTGGGTGGGCTTCATCCAATCAGTTGAAAAGGCTTAAGCAAAACAGAGGTTTTCCTGAAGAAGAAATTCCACCTGTGGACTGAAGCTTCAGCTCCTGCCTGAGAGCTTCTAGCCAGCTGGACTACCCTCTGGATTTTGGGTTTATTGGATCCACAGAGCCACATAACCAATTCCTTGAAATAGATATCTATATATTAGGTTGGCCAAAAAGTTCGTTCGGACTTTTCCGTAAGATAGTGCAGAAACCCGAACAAACTTTTTGGCCACCCCAATATATGTATATGTATAACCTACCGGTAGAATCCTGACTGATTCAGCTGTTTTGTATGTTACCTATGAATAAACTCAAAGTTAACACCTAGGTGTTGAAAGTGGCAGTTGACATATTTGGTTTGTTGAATTTGGCGTTCATTACTAACAAAGTTCTTTTCATCTGGCGTATATAAATATTTCTTGATCTTTAAAAAAATACATTAAAAACTCACTCGCCTTTGACATAATTTGAACGATATTAGCAAACATATATTGAGTAAAAAAATAAAATAATATTCTAGGTATATTTTATTCATTTGGGGGTAATTTAAAAAATAAGCTATTTTAGAATAAGATTTACAGAAAAATTAAGAAGACAGTACATGAAGTTCTCATATACTCCAGACCTAATTCCCCCTATTATTAAATCTTAGATTAGTATGGTACAATGGTCACTACTAGTGAACCAATACTGATACACCATCATTAACAAAAGCCCATACTTTCTTCATATTTCTAAGTTTTTATCTTTTTTTGGGCGGCGCTGTGCGGCATAAAGGATCTTAGTTCCCCCACCAAGGATGGAACCCGGGCCCTTGGCAGTGAGAGCGTGGAGTCCTAACCACTGGACCACCAGGCAATTCCCTTATCTTTCTTTTTTATTTTAAAACACTTTATTGTAAAAGTAATGCAAATTAAAAAAAACCCTGAACTATTGAAGAAAGACAAAGTCACTCATTTACTGCCCTGCCATAGTTAGTAATTTATTTTATCTTTTTATTATATGCTTGGTGTGTTATTTACAGCCATGATCATACCCATTCACACATTCCTGTATCTTGCTTTTTAAACTTAATATAGCATTTTCTTATGTCTTTCATTATAGTTATTACTAAGTTTTAATGAGTACATAATGTACCATTCATTGGCTATATATTTCTGCTTAGGGACTATTTCCTTAGACCAGGGTTGGCACACTACTTTATGCCACTATTACTCTTCACGAGGTCCTGGTAAACAAAGAATGTTATACACTTCGGTGGCATCTCCTATATCTAATACCATCAGTTTTAGGTACTTAGAGTGGGTACCCATCGGGGAAACGACGAGCGGACGCCACCGAGCTGAAAACACCGCCTCCAGAGCCCTGGAGCCGGGGTGGGGCGGGCTCCTAATCTCTGGGGCGTAGCTGGTGCTGCACCTGCGCGCCGGCCGGAAACAGGGGCGCCCGTGTTTAGGTTCCGCTTTCCGGCTGCCGGCTGCCTAGGGGCAGGAGGGCTCAACTCTATTTTCCTTTTCTCTTCCAGAGTCCCGTCCAGGATAGCACATTACATTTAGTCATTATGCCTTACAAGACTTCTCTTGGCTGTGACAGTTGGTCTATTTTGTTTTAGGGACTCACATTTCACCCATGTCCTCATCTATTCTAGGTTCTATTTCCCTTTTTCCTACACTTTTTCTTTACTTGTATTTATTGCCTACTCCCTGAACACATAATTTGTTTCATACTCACTTTTAAAAGCATTATAATTTTTCCCCAACATCTTTATCTTAAGGATGGCGGGTGTTCTCTGAAATGTCAAAGGTTAAAGCTAAAAAAGATGGAGATCCTTCCTCCAGCGCCCAGTTTGGGTCCTCCCACCAGTGCCCATTTGTAAATAAAGTTTCATCAGAACACAGCTATGCCCATTTGTTTACATACTTACTGTGGTTATTTTTGTGCAACAACAGCAGAATTAAGTTGTGAGGGCTTCCCTGGTGGTGCAGCGGTTAAGAATCCGCCTGCCAATGCAGTGGACACGGGTTCGAGCCCTGGTCCGGGAGGATCCCACATGCCGTGGAGTAACTAAGCCCGTGAGCCACAACTACTGAGCCTGCGCTCTAGAGCCCGCGAGCCATAACTACTGAGGCCGCACACCTAGAACCAGTGCTCTGAAACAAGAGAAGCCACCGCAATGAGAATCCCGTGCACCGCAAGGAAGAGCAGCCCCCGCTCCGCAGCTAGAGAAAGCCCGCGTGCAGCAACGAAGACCCAGTGCAGCCATAAATAAATATATAAATTTTTGTAAAAAGAAAAAATTTCTAAAAAAAAAGAATCCGCCTGCCAGTGCAGGGGACATGGGTTCGAGACCTGGTCTAGGAGGATCCCACATGCCGTGGAGCAACAAAGCCTGTGCGCCACAACTACTGAGCCCGTGAGCCACAACTACTGAAGCCTGCGGGCCTAGAGTTGTGCTCTGCAACAAGAGAAGCCACCGCAATGAGAAGCCCGTGCACCACAATGAAGAGCAGACCCCACTCTCTGCAACTAGAGAAAGCCCACGCGCAGCAATGAAGACCCAACACAGCCATAAATAAATAAATTTATTTAAAAATAAAAGTTGTGACAGAGACTATATAGCCTGCAAAGGCTAAAATATTTACTTTCTGGCCCCTTACAGAAAAAATTTGCTGAAACCTGCCCTAAACTTTTAAGTGGCCTGTAATTCAGGCTCTTCCAACCAATGCCACTTGGAACATCTTTGTGCATGTAATTTTTTTATACTTTAGACAACTTACTTAATTGCGAGGAATTGACAAAACTTGCGTCACTGGATCTACTTAATAAAGCTGTTTTCAAGGCTTATACTGTCCTTCATTATCTCTCATAATATCCTACCTACAATATAATAAGGGTGGTGGTAATAAGCATGGAAAGGAAGGCCCAGTGCTCTGGTAGGTAGAACTTCTTTGGTTCCTATTAATCTAGACTTGTAAGTTTACACTCTGGAAGAGCATATTTTTAGTTTTGACTTAAAGTCAACTAAAGAGGGATGTAACAGTAATTGGAATGAAAACCAATTGAAAGAAAAGCTTTACTTTCTCCTGGAGATGAAAAAGCAGCTGAAGTAAACCCTCCAGGTGTCAAAGTGTGTATGTAATGCCATTGCAGGCTAGCTGAAGGGCCAAAAGGCACTGGGAGGGTTAAGTAAGGGAAACAGCAGTCTCAACAATGACGTAGCAGTGGCAGCAATGAACAAAGAGAAAGCTATGAGTGTGGGTTGATAGAAGAAACATGTGTCTTCCACCCCTCCGAACATATCCTAGGCATAAATTTGTATACAACTGTAATTAAACTGTCTCCAGCTGAGAACATTCTAGAGCAACTACCCTATATTTTTTATTAAAAAAGAAAAAAAGAAAAAAACCCCACTTCTATCTGGAAAAGTTTTATTTTTCAGCAAGAAAACTTAGGGAATGGGAGCAGCTAAGTCAACCCTGACTATCTTCCAGGTAAAAGATGAAGCAAAGCAGTCTGATGGGTCTCAAATTCCACCTTTTATGAATAAATTAAGCATCGTAAGTACAGATGCCATCTTCTAAGAGAAAGAATCTGTAACGGTTGAGCATAGCACTGATGGGTGTAGGCACCACAGTCTGTAACCTCCTGTCTCGGTACCGACAAGTCAGATTGAACTGGCGGTCGGGTAATTAAACACCGTTTACTTTGTGCCAGTGTTTACTCTCCATGGGGTCCTAGTAAACAAAGAATGCTATACACTTGGATGGCATCGCCTACATCTAATTCCATCATTTTTAAGTATTTAGGGTGGGTGCCCATCCAGGCGTCCTCGGGAGCCCACGAGTGGTCGCCACCGAGGCGAAAACGCCTCCTCAAGCCGCGGCAGCCAGCCTCGGCGGGGGGCGCCTACCAATCGCAGGCTCCCCCGAGCCCCGCAGAGCCTTGCGACGCTGGTGCTGTACCGGCGCGCCGGCCGGAAGCAGGGGCTCCCGTGTTTAGGTTCCGCTTTCCGGCTGCCGGCTGCCTAGGGGCAGGAGGGCTCAACTCTATTTTCCTTTTCTCTTCCAGAATCCCGTCCGGGATACCACATTGCATTTAGTCATTATGCCTCCCAAGGCTCCTCTTGGCTGTGACAGTTGGTCTGTTTTGTTTTAAGGACTCCCATTTCACCCATGTCCTCATCTATTCTAGATTCTATTTCTCTTTTTTCTACACTTTTCCTCTACTTGCATTTTTTCTCTACTTGTATTTATTGCCTACTCCTTGAACACATAATTTGTTTCATACTCACTGCTTTTAAAGGCATTATTATTTTTCCTTAAGATCTTTATGTTAAGGATGGCGGGTGTTCTCCAAAACGTCAAAGGTTATAACTAAAAAAGATGAAGATTCTGTGGTCACGGTAGATAGCTAGTGTTTTTAGGATTCTGTTTTCCTCTTACAAAATTCAGATTGATCACATTCTTCCGTACTCACTTCTACAAATTATAGGTAGTGCGGTATGGTTTTGGGGAAGTTGGAAAGGCAGATTTTAGTTTTGAGGTTAGTCAGACCCGGGGTTGAATTCCAGATCTACCATAATTCCAGCTATTTGGATCTTGGGCAAGTTCATTTAACCTGATTTCTAGTTCCATTATCTATAAAATAGCTATAGGGAAGGGAAAACTTTACGTCTACCCTATGGTCTCTGACTGGGTCCCAGAATTAAGTCGACATAAAACAGATTAACAAGAGAAAAGCATTTCATCTTACTTAATATTTTTACATATGTGATTCTTCACAGGAAAATGAAGACTCAAAAAGCAGTTAGTATATCATTTTTATGGCTTAATTTTCTGTGATGACCACTTATCTTCTAACATAGGTTGCTAATATAATTGTGGCATCTGATTATGACCAAAATGTAGAGATAAATAATAATTGCCTAGGATAAGTTGAAAATTAAGAAACTGGACAGGAAATCCCTGGCAGTCCAGTGATTTCATTGCTGAGAGCCAAGCCACAGGGCACGGCCAAAAAGGAAAAAAAAAAACAAAACTGTACAAATGATTAACATTAAGTACTCCCCATAAACCCTTTAAAAAAAAAATTACTTAGGCTGCTCGGGTCTTAGTTGCGGCACGCGGGATCTTTTAGTTGCTGCATGCAGACTCTTAGTTGTGGCATGCGGGATCTAGTTCCCGACCAGGGATCAAGCAAGGGCACCCTGCATTGGGAGCGGGGACTCTTACCCACTAGACCACCAGGGAAGTCCCCCCATAGACTCTTCAATCATGAGAAAGCCATGATAATAAGATTTCTGTCTACTTGCTCATCTAGCACCTAGCATCATGCCACTTATATAGGAAGATGCTCAGTAAATATTTTAATAAATGCTAAATGAATAAAAATATTTTAATACAGATTTTGATGAAGGGGGCCATGAGCTACATAATATTGCAAATTGAAAGAATTTAAAAATTACACTACATAAAAGCAAGCCCTACTATGAAGAAAATATTTTTCTGCTATAAAATGCTGTCACGTCATCAAAAGAAATTGGATATTAGATTCCACTGAATATCAGATTTTAATCTTTCAACATAATGTCTCACATGAAGTAGAAGTTCGGTGTTTGCATTCCTTTTTATGGTTGTTTGCACCCTGCACATTCATATTCGATGTGTATTGAGTGTCTAAATTTTACTGTGTAGGTACTGTGCTGGGCTTGTTCACATGAACTTTTTTTTGGCTGAACCTCGTGGCATGTGGTATCTTAGTTTCCTGACCAGGGATCAAACCCATGCCCTCTGCAGTGGAGCACAGAGTCCTAACCACTGGACTACCAGGGAATTCCCCACATGTACTTTTTTTAAGAGGCACTGAGCATAGTGGTTAAGATAATTTTTCTCAAAATATTGCACTTTGGACACTTACATAGAATTAACTAGGATGCCTGTAAAAAATGTAAATTCCAAAAAAAGTAATGATGTAATATATTCCACATCATTGAATTGTACACTTTAAATTGGTAAATTGTATGTCCATGGATTATATCTCAATAAAGCTGTTTTAAATATTCGATTTGAGATGCCATAACCCAATTCCAAACTCTGTAAGTTAGAATTTTGGAAAAAGAGGAGGTGGTGACTAGAATTTTGTACATATAACAAGCATCTCAGGGTTTTTTTTTCTTTTTTCAGGTTATTTTTTTACCCACATTTTGAGTTCAATCGGAAATTTCTGACTAGAGGACTGTTCAAATCCTACTAGTTGATGTAGGGCCTCAGTTTCTGTATCTGTATCATTTATTGAGGAAGCACTCAATAAATGTTAGCTGTTATTTACTATTGTGGAAAAGGGGAAATGATGTTCCCTCTACCTTTCTGATTTCTTAGCTGAGACTCTTGTAATAAAAGACAGATTAACAAGAGAAAAGCAAACAAATTTATGAACATGTATACCCCATGGATACCTGGGGAGATACCTAGGAAAAGTGAGTAACTTAAAGAGGTGGCTTTAAAATCCAGGATTAAATACCATTTTAATAGGTAATGGAGGGACTTCCCTGGTGGCCCAGTGGTTAAGACTCCGAGCTCCCAATGCAGGGGGCCCAGGTTTGACCCCTGGTCAAGGAACTAGACCCCACATGCCGCAACTAAGAGTTCGCATGCCGCAGTGAAGATCCAGCACACAGCAGTGAAGATCAGCACGCAGCAATGAACATCCGGAGTGCCGCAACTAAGACCCGGTGCAGACAAATAAGTTCATTTAAAAAATAGGTAAAGGAGAAGGGGAATGTAGACTTCTTATGGGAAGAGATTTTTAGGAAAGATGAATGGGCCCTTAGAAGAATAGATGGGAGCGATGACAGTTTGTGACAAAGTTTGTCAGGGTGTAGTGTCAACTTCTAGTCTCTCTCCTGTGATGAGTCCATCTTGGAACTTCCCTGGCAGTCCAGTGGTTGAGACTCCGCACTTCCACTGCAGGGGGTTCGGGTTCCATCCCTGGTCAGGGATCCTGCATGCCTCGCTGCACAGCCAAGAACAAAAAACAAAAACAAAAACAAACTTCCCTTGTTGTTGAAATTCCTGGCGAGGGGATTTATGATAATTGGGTTCCTTTTGGAGGATCTGTCTTTAGGGAGAAAAGGGAAGTGCAGAGAAAGTCACTCCCTGCATTTGTTGCTTTTTAAGTGGCTTCAGCTTAAAGCCAATATGGCAAAGCAGCATATTTTGGGGTGACATGTCCTCAACTCCACAAGCCTTATTTTGGAGTGGCATATTCTTCCACCCTTCACTACTCATTATTATTATTATCATCCTCCTGCTACTGACTTCTGATTTTTTAGGGGGGCCCTAATCATATTGTTACTGGACTACTTAAGAGACTTCTAGTTTATCTCTGTCTTCCACTTTTATCTCCAATTCATCCTCTATATAGATATTAGAGTAATAGATCTAAAATGTCTATCTAAGCCTATCACTCTCCTACTTAAACTTTTTAATGTCTGCCACCCATTACTTACAGATTAAATTTAAACCCTTTAACAGGCCATAAAAGAACCTTCGAGATCTGTCCCTAGCCCATCTCACTCACCACACTAACATTTTTTTCCAGATCTTTTCACCTACCTTACAACTTCCTTTTTACTTTTGGGACTCAAATTTTATCTTTTGAAATATCTCCCACATCTCATGCCCGAAGTCTCCATTTGTTTCTCCAATGTCCTCAGCCCCCTAAATAGGCAAATTTACACCCTTTTCAGGCTGCAGGTTACATCAGAAAAAAAGATTAAATTTTATGTTGTAGGAAGTAGAGTAATAATGAAATATGTATATTCAGGGAGAGAGATTTATCAACCTTTTTTTTTTACATGGGATTTGAGGTATCTGCAAGGTGCATATTATATAGAAAAATATAACAATACCAGGATGCAGAAAACCATTAAGTAGAAGTGAAGGTCAAATTGTAGAAGTAATCAAATCAGTATGGTATTGGCATAAAAACGGATTAGTGGAACTGAGTAGAGAGCCCAGAAATATACCCATGCATATATTAATTAATTTATGCCAATTAATTTTTGACAAAGGAGTCAAGAATATACAATGCGGAAGGGACAGTCTCTTCAATAAATGGTGTTAGGAAAACTGGATAGCTACATGCAGAAGAATGAAACTGGACCACCATCTTATACTATACACAAAAATCAACCCAAAATGGATTAAGGACTTGACTCTTAAGATCTGAAACAATAAAACTCCTAGAAGAAAACATGGGCAGTAATCTCCCTGACATCAGTCATGGAGATGACTTTTTGGATTTTACACCAAAAGGTAAAGGCAACAAAAACAAAAGTAAACAAATGGAACTATATCAAACTAAAAAACTTCATTCAGCACAGCAAAGAAAATCATCAACAAGATGAAAAGGCAACCTACTAAACAGGACAAAATATTTGCAAATCATGTAACTGATAAGGGGTTATTATCCAAAAAAATATAAAGAACTCATACATCTCAATAGCAAAAAACCAAACAATCTAATTTAAAAATGGCAGAGGTTCTGAATAGAAATTTTTTCCAAAGAAGAACAAATGATCAACATGTACATGAAAAGATGCTCAACATCCCTAATCATCAGGGAAATGTATGGTGATGGACGTTAACTAGACTTATTATGGTGATTATTTTGCAATATATAGAAATATTGAATCATTATGTTGTACACTTGAAACTAATATAATGTTGTATGTTACTTATACCTCAATTTTAAAAAACCGTAGGGAAAAATAGAATGCACACCGTAAATGCCAAGATCTTATTTTTGTAATATATTTGTTTACTTCTTTTATCTTGGCCGTACCAAGCAGGAGGTGGGATCTTAGTTCCCGAACCAGGGATTGAACCCGTGCCCCCTGCAGTGGAAGCGTGGAGTCTTGACTGCTGGACCTCCAGGGAAGTTCCTATCAATGTGTTTTAATTTTGATTTATCTACTTCCTACTAGACAATCCAAAGTGGAAAAATGATTTATTTCCAAAATGATACTAACATACGTGGAAAATCATCTGAAAAAAAAAATCTCAGTGAGACACTAAATTCTGGATGGGTTTATATTCAACATACAATCTATAGAACAATAAAAGTATTTTTAAAAAAAAACATTTGAAACAGGTAGAAGTAACTTTTTCCTTCAAAACAGAAACTCAGAATCCATAATGGAAAAGATTGAAAGATTTGACTACCTTTGTATGGCAAAGGTCAGAAGATAAATAATAGACTGGAAAAAGGATTTGCAACATGTATGACAGAGGTTGAAGATCCTTAAATGAGAAGTGCTCATAACTTAATAAGAACAATATTTCTTCCTTTCTGAATTCTTATACCTCGTATTTATTTTTCTTGTATTATTGTACTTGCTAAGATCTCCAGTACAGTGTTAACTAGAAGTGGGAATAATGGGGAGCTATGAATTATTCTCGGTCTAAAAGTGAAAGCTTTTAATGTTTTACCAAACTAGTTTTTTGTATATAGGGAATAATAAATTGAATAATAATTTTATCCTTTTTACTTACTGAATTTTTTTTTTATTATACTTACTGAATTAAAAAAATTTTTGTAGTAGTTTTTCTAGTGATTCTTTTGGTCTTCCAGTAAACAATCATCTGAAAAAAATAAAATCATCCCTCCTTTTCATGTGTAGTATTTAGAGCCAAAATCATAGGTGTGAGTGCATGTTAAGAAGAGAGCCAGGGACTTCCCTAGTGGTCCAGT
Source organism: Neophocaena asiaeorientalis asiaeorientalis (assembly GCF_003031525.2). Taxonomy (NCBI): domain Eukaryota; kingdom Metazoa; phylum Chordata; class Mammalia; order Artiodactyla; family Phocoenidae; genus Neophocaena; species Neophocaena asiaeorientalis. The sequence goes on from NW_020176571.1 coordinate 6,789,759, forward strand.
GGTTAAGACTCCACGCTTCCTTGGGCTTCCCTGGTGGCACAGTGGTTGAGAGTCCGCCTGCCGATGCAGGGGACACGGGTTCGTGCCCCGGTCCGGGAAGATCCCACATGCCGCGGAGCGGCTGGGCCCGTGAGCCATGGCCGCTGAGCCTGCGCGTCCGGAGCCTGTGCCCCGCAACGGGAGAGGCCACAGCAGTGAGAGGCCCGCGTACTGCAAATAGAAAACAAAAATGAAAACAAACAAACAAAAAAAGACTCCACGCTTCCACTGCAGGAGGCGCAGGTTGGGGAACTAAGATCTTGCATGCCATGCCACACGGCCAAAAAAAAAAAGAGAGAGAGAGAGAGCGAGAGAGCCAGGGAGGAGCCTGAGTTGTGCCAGCCATAGACTTGGAGAAAGAAGGAGAAGGATTAAGGAGGACCAAGGTGTGGGCAATGAAGTAAGAAACAAATTAGGAGAGAGTGGTTCCTAGAAGTAAGTGAAAAAAATATGTCAAGAAAGAAGCAATGATCAGTTTTTCCAATGACACTGAGAAATCAAGTCATGTGAGGTCTGTGAAGCCAAGAAATGTGCAGTAGCTGGAAGGGAGGGGGGTTGCTTTAAGCAGGCAGGATATTCAGGTACACACGTGGGTAGGTTGGTATAATTGGTGCCGGGAGAATGAAGAGTTTTTCCTCTCTTTGCTTCTATTCTATAAAGGATTTTAAAAGGGTCATTAGCCACTAGTGAAGAAAGGGAAGAGATGCTGGTGGTTGGAAGATAGAAAAAAGAGGTGACAGTGTCTAGGAGAATGGAACGATGAATGGATTGGGGAAATATAGTAGGTTTGTAGTGTAGTAGCGAGAGTTCACTTAAGCATTATGATCATAACTTTGAAACGAGACCAACCAGTGTGGCTGTGCTTTTCAGCTGCTCAGATGCAATATGAAATGAATGGAGGACTTAGAGAGTGGTGGCTTTGCAAGGTGAGTATGAAAAGGAGCTCTAAGGAAGGAAATGATTGTCCTGTTAGGAGAGCATGGAATATAAACTTGTGTCACGGGGAATGGAAGGTGAGAGGAGGACTGAAGAATTGTCGGAGTGGGAATACTAGAGGTAGTGAGCTGCAAAGTTAAGGACGGAAGAGTCCATTGGATCTGACAATGTGAAAGTCAATGAGTGTCTGTGCCGCTGCAATTTCAGAACAGAAGTGCAGTCAACATGGGTCTTCAGTAGATTGGAGTAAATGGGATAAGAGAAAGGAGGGATTGTAAATGTCACCTGGTGCTCCCCAACCTTGTTGCACGTCATACTCAGTTGGGGTGATTTTTGGGGGGCCACGCCCACGGCTTGCGGGGATCTTAGTTCCCGGGCCCTCAGCAGTGAAAACGCAGAATCCTAACCACTGGACCACCAGGGAATTCCCTCTCAGGTGATTTTTTTTTTTAATTTATTTTATTTTTTTATTTTTGGCTGTGCTGGGTCTTCGTTTCTCTGCGAGGGCTTTCTCTAGTTGCGGCAAGCGGGGGCCACTCTTCATCGCGGTCCGCGGGCCTCTCACTATCGCGGCCTCTCCTGTTGCGGAGCACAGGCTCCAGACGCGCAGGCTCAGCGGCCATGGCTCACGGGCCCAGCCGCTCCGCGGCATGTGGGATCCTCCCGGACCAGGGCTCGAACCCGTGTCCTCTGCATTGGCAGGCAGATTCTCAACCACTACGCCACCAGATAAGCCCCCTGGCAGGAGTTCTTTAGACCCAACCAAGTTGTCAGTTATTTGCCGCGCAGTCTTAATTTGGATGTTTGGTGGTCGTCTGCGTGGATCTTTTCAAGTCCAAAGAGATAGAGCAATAGGAGAATGAGAAAGACCTGGGGGGAAAAGCCTTGGCCTCAGTGCGCTTCTTCACGGCCAGAGAACCGGTCTTTGCCAGATCCTGCAGACGACGTCAGCTGCCACTTAACGGGCTACTCGAATCTACATGGCTCAGGATAAGGCCCAGCCACCCTTCAGAGGGGAGCCATAGCCCAGTACGCGGATCGAGATTATGGCCTTTGAGGCCCCGCATTGGGTGCCAGAAAAGATGTTGCAGGAAAGAGAGTGGGGTGCGAGAGGATGGTCACATCCCAAGTCATGTCTGCGTCCCTGGGATGGCCGCCAAGCGTGGGTTCTTGGCTTTGTGCAGGCAAGAATTCAAGAGCAAGACGTAGTAAAGTGAAAGAAGGTTTATTCAGGGAGGTACACACTCCATAGACAGAGTGTGGGCCATCTTGGAAGGCAAGAGGCCCCTTTCAGGTGATTTTGATGCAACCAGACAAGTACCTATTGCCTAATTGTTGGAAACATTTGGCGGAAGATCTTTTAAGAAGTTTGGCTGTTATTGTCAATGATTATTAAAATTATAACAAAGTAAACAAAAGACTGATTTCATATATTACTAGTTAGAGGACAAATTTTTAAACTCTTTCTATAATGCTACATGAAAAATAATTTTAAACAATTTATTCTTGAGCTCAGTAAATCCCATCTAGAGATTTAAACAAAGGTTAAAAATATGCATTTATAGGTGATATATTATGCAGCCATAAAAATGTCTTAAGCACTATGTGATTCGAAAATGTCCCACATTTGTAGTTTATCTGAAAGAAAAGAAACAAAGTATATGTAGACTATGTATGTAAGTTGTTTGAAATAGTCACCAAAAGTAGCCTAGAAGGAAATGCAACCAAACTTTAATGGGATTATAGCTGGATGACATGCACACAGGTGAGTTTTCTCTACCTTCATGTTTTTCCCCCCACAAGGAGTGTCTTACTTATATATTTAAAGAACAAAAAGGTGAAAAGGAAAAGAAGGTCATATGAGAATACAAGGAGTTAGGGTAGCAGGCAAGGCAAGACAAGGAGTTTTTGTTCTTAGGACCAGAGAGACTTGAATATATTTGTAGACTGAGAGGAAAGAATGAGTAGAAATGCCTTGGTGAAGCCTGACTTGAAGGCATAAGTTGATAAAAGGATGTAAGATGGGATAGAAACCAAGGGATGGAAGAATAATGTATTCATAACCTTGATAGAGCCTTTCATATATACTGCAAAAGTACTCTTCTAAATTACCAATTTATATGTACAATAGAAACCCTGACCTCATTTGACTCTCTCCCATTCCTGAGGCATCAATACAGACAACCAGAAAGCCCTATTTTCTCTGTGATTTAAAATTTTTTTTTAATTTAATTAATTAATTTATGGCTGCCTTGGGTTTTCATTGCTGTGCGCAGGTTTTCAGGAGCACAGGCTCCGGACGCGCAGGCTCAGCGGCCATGGCTCACGGGCCCAGCCGCTCCACAGCATGTGGGATCTTCCCGGACCGGGGCACGAACCCGTGTCCCCTGCATCGGCAGGCGGACTCTCAACCACTGTGCCACCAGGGAAGCCCAAGATGTAGTTTCTTAAAAAAAGAAAAAAATATTATGTACTTAAATGATTGTGCAGGTATGGAAGGAGAGTTTGAATGACACTCATACAATGTGACTGTGGTTACAAAAGGGGAATGAAATAAAATGTCTCATGAAGGGGGGGGTGTGACTTTTGCATTTTATGCTGTATATTTCCATGTTCTTTGACCCTCATGCAATAGCAGTGCATGTTTAAATACATTAGTGAAAAGTATCATATTAATGATTCCATGGAATACCTGCAGACTGAGAAGCATCTGAGTTGTTTAGGAAGCCTTTTTCATGCCTCTTTGTGCCCTGAAGATGTAGCAGATGGCCCATATATTCTGCATCTTGGGCGAAAATTTGTAGTATTGAATTCATGATTTCTTCCAAGCTCAGGTCTTTGATACCATCCTCCGAAGACTGATTTGCATTGTAGTTCAGGGGAATCCAGTTATTCGGTGAACTAGATGTGCCTGTGTGGCCTAAAAATTAAGAGTGAATTAGTAATGAGTTTCTGTGATTTGGTTATAGGTGTAAGAATAGAGTCTAAGATAAGAGGCATTGAATTTGCTTATTATTTGATTTCTACTTAATTCACCCTGACTCCAACTTTCAGACTTTGTGATGTTGTCACCAGCTTCCAGCCCTTGTTGACATAGGTCCATGGTTGTCTTTCTCTAGGTCTTCTCTCCCAGATGCTCTGCTTGAATTTCAGAGATAAACTTCTCAGCACCAGACAGTTTTACCTAAGAAAAGTCCTGAAAATATAGTTTATTGTTATAGAAACACATTCAAAAGCTCTTATAAATAAATGACTGAATTTTCTATTTTCTAGAAAGTCTCTGATTTGAAAAAAAAGGACATTAAAGTTACTGAAGTTCCAAGTATAATAAGTATTATTTATAATAAAAATGTTACCAAGTAACATGCTTACAGCAAAATAAATAAATAATGTAAAGTACCAGGAATATGTTTATTACTAAAATTTCGATGACCACTGTCCAGCACTGGATTAGTTACAATGACTCTAATTTCAATGTGTCATTGTTTCCCATCATCTAGATCTCTCCAAGTATCAAATAGAGTAATTGTCTCCTGATAATTCACAATAGAGACAGTAAATATTTCCTTGAAAGTCTTTGTTCACCTGCCCTTGTTACCGACCGGGGTTCTTGGTTTCCTTAATCAATAGACACTGAGAATAAGCCTAAACAAGAAATTCAGGCAAGGCTTTATGGGGGCCCCTGCTGCAGCAGGAGGGAGTGAGAACAAGTAAGTTTCCCCTGCTCACTGGCTTGCTCCGCAAGGGGGCGAGATGGTTCCTTCTATGGGGCGAAGGTAGAGGTGTGTCCAGGGGTCAGGCCAGAGGGCTGCTTTAGGGGTATGCTCGCCCCTTTGGTGGTGCTGAGTGCAGGGAGCATGCGCAGTACCCCGCTTTTGCTCCGGACACCGTTTTTGCTCCCAGCTCTTCAGAAGTGGCAGTTGGGGTTTCGGTCTTTTTGTATCTTGTTGTCCATAATTTGCCCCAACGATACACGCATGCAGTGATTTTTAGCCCCTTATAGTTTCTTTGTATTTTGTTGCTGGAGGAGAGGTGTGTCCAGGTGCGAGCCCTGCAGCAAAGGGTCCCAGGTCCCAGCCTGTCTCACACTTAGACTTGCCTGTGTGGGTACATTTGTGGGTTCAGTGGTGTGTGCTCAGTTACGCACGCAGAAAAATTCCTCATGCTGGTGATGGACTTACGCTTAATCCTGCCTCTTGACTCTGGGGTGACGGCATCTATTCCATAAAAACTTAGAAAGTCATATGCCTTTAAAATGTTTAGTTATTTATTTTTTTATTTTGAGGACGAGTGTCTAATTTACGAGAACAACATAACGCTGGAATCTACATGTTTCACCCACAGAAAGGCTTTTATCTGTTCTTGGAGAATTAAAGCATTCACAGCAATACGAACTGACTGTTCAGGTCTTGTGAGAAAACTTAAGTCAACTTTGAAAATAGTTCACCTAAGTGCCCCATTTTCTGAATTTCCACCACCCTGGGGCTGCCCGTTGGCTACATCACGAAGGATAACGGGAACCTATTTCCAATATTGGGGGAAATGAATACCGAAAACAGGATTTTAGGGGTAGCCCTGGATTTACAAGGAAAGGGGACTGTTCCTAATTGCAGTTCTCCGCTTGCACTGCTAACATTTTCCTTTTTACAAAAGTTCTCCACCTCCTCCCTCCAGAGCCCATTGCCAGGATGCTGACTGGGCCTCTTCATCGATAGCTTCTGGAAAGGGTTTTTCCACAATGGGTCTCCTGGAATGTTCTGCTCCAGCTCTGGAGGACGCTGTGTATCAGTCCACCAGCATGAAGTTAGAGCGGCAGTGAGCTACAAACTCCGTCACAGGGTGCTGTTCACCTTCTGTTTTAATGGTGCCAGCGATGCTGTCGTTTTCCAGGATGGGGAGGAAAAGCTGCACAAAGTCAGAGGTGTAGGGAGGCGCGATCACATCCAGCACCTCGGTCACAAAGTAGCGAATGAGGGAAATGTCGGTGTCCCCCTTCTCCAGACACCTGCGGATGTAAGTGACCACAGGGAGTACGTAGCCTTGGCTCAGCAGGTGCACCATCCTGTCCAGGAGAGTCTTCTTCAGCTTGAGCTGCTCCATCACGTCCAGCTGGGAATGCTGCGTCTCCAAGAGCTTCACCAGCAGCTGCAGGACCTGGGGGTGCAGGAGCTGGTGGCAGGTGCTGATCTGGTCCAGCAGCGCCAGGTGCACGGGGGTGCAGTGGGTCTGCAGCTGGAAGTACTTCGGCTCTGATACGCTCCAGTGCACCCACTTGAGCACACCCATGGCCACCACTGGAAACCTGATACACTTGTAGAGGGTGCTCAGCTCAGCCACGAGTTCAGAAGCCCCTTTGTTCTCAGCGCAACACAAACTGTGAACAGTTTCAACAGCTTTGGCCGTTGACTTCAGCTCGCCTTGATTGACGCTCACACGCCTGTGCTTCTTCCAGGTCTCCACCACGCTCACTGCATAAGCCAAGATGTGGATGTACTTGTGCTTGTGGTCCGGGTTGATCCTGGCCCCTGGTTTAAAGAGTGAGTCCACGAAGAGGTCCAGGAAGGCCGGCACCCGGATGAGTTCAACAGGAGGCGGGTCCACGCTGGTAAACAGGTTGAAAAGGACAGTGACGTCGGCCGGATTCAGGGCCCCCTTGGACAACATTGCCCCAAGGGCCTGACACAGCCGGGGGTAGGAGGCAGCTGTGCCCAGTGCGAGAGAGATCCGACTGGCATCGCGGCCTCTCTCCTGGGCGAACCGCTGCACCTCCTGTGCTATCCTGCGCACGGCCCAGCCCCCCTGCCCTTCCTGGGCCAGCACGGACATCAGGACCTGGGCCACCACGTACGTGTGCTCCCCGTGGCACACCATCTTAGCAAACTGAGGGAGATTTTCTGCAAGGTTGTCTTCTCCTCCATCCAAAAGTGTAGCCAGAGAGGTACAGAGAACTCTAGAAAACACTTCCAGCTGCTGGCAGGCTGCCGCCACGCCGGTGATCTCCCCGTGGTATCCTGCGTCGGAAATCAGCTTGACCGTGAAGTTCAGCATCAAACAGTCTGGGTGCGCTTCAGTCAGTTGGTAAACAAGATCTCTCCACGTGGAATGTGCAATCATTTGTTCAAGCCAAGTGGGGGTCTCTCCTTCTTCAGTAAAGATAGAATCTGCTTTGTGGGGGTCGAACTGTTTCATCAGTAAAGTCTTCAAGTGGTTTTCCACGGTTTGCTGAACCTGCACTTGTTCAACCCCTGTCTGAATGAGCCACTGGGCCAGCAAGTTGACTGTCTGGGCCACAGCTGTGTAGTTGTCTGATAAGAGCCGGATCACCTCCTCCGGAGACCCTCCTGCCTGAAAATACCTCATCAGAGTGTTAAAGATGGAGGGTTCCATGATATAATCCCTGGTAGAAAATTTCTGCAGGCATTCTTGCTGGACCTGGGCGTCCTCTTCTCCCTGTGCATCGCCCCCCTCCTGCTGGCCGCCCAACTCTGCCGCGCTCCCGAAGTCGACCTGGTCCAGGTCCATGCTGACGCCCGTCAGGGCCCTCGCCGTCCTCTACCCTGACTGCCTGTTTAGGAAGAGAAACAGGATTATGATCTGTTCCCCCTTCTTTTCAAAGCTTTAGTACTTAAAACTGATCTTTCTTGATAGGAATATGCATTTTCCTGCGTAGATAATAGGACAGTTCTACTGTCTACTTTTGTTGTAATTTGAGTCTTATGTCCCAGAGGTGATTTCATTGGCCAATTGAGATGCTTCTCTATAATGATCACATGCTGCATGTATACTCAGATAAAATTATTACTCTTTTTAAAAATCAGGAAAAACTATACTTTCTCCAGACAACTAATATATTCTGTCAAAATCTAATCACATGTCCCTTTAACCTTTGGCACTCAAGAGATCAAAAGCAATAATTCTGACACAAATCTTGACTCAAAATTAGTGACTAAGATCAAATGCCTTGTATTTTTATATGCTATTGCTATGCCTCTTCATTCATTGAATCTTCCATTCAAGTTAGAATTTTCTCTTTCTTGATTTTATTAATTTTTTTCCTGCTACATATTTATTCATTTAACTATAATCTCAGCACTTATACATGGGCCAAGCAGTTGTCTCTAGGTACAGTGACAGGTTTTGGTTTTTGAGCTAAGAACAAAGGTCAGTTTTTCTAATAGTTTAAGCAGAGAATTAACATAAAATGATTTTCTTTGAAAGAGATTGTGGCTGCCGAGGGAGAATGGCTGAGAAGGGAGCCACTGGGGACAAGGGGGCAGTAGGAAGACAGGTATTAGGCTGATGGTGGATGTGGGCTGTAGGGGGAGGGAGGGGGAGGGGTGGAGGAGTGAGCATCACCGAGAGATACTGAGGGTCCATTGAAGGTTGGGGGCTGGTGGGGAGGGAGGGTGTGAGGCCACTGACCACCAGGTTTCTGGCTCCATCCAGGGAGACAGAGCAGTGTCCCCTGCAGACAGTGATTTAGTGGAGAAGATCCCAAGTGTACTCTGGACGAGATGAATCTACTGCCCTTTGAAGACCACTGAAGCCAGGAAATTAATGAGATCACTAAGTGAGAGGCTGAAAATTGGCCATTGTGGGCAGAAGGCAGCAAACACATAGTTTGTTTATATTGTAAAATGTTCTTTTTCAAGCAAAATCTTGAATTACAGCCAACATTTAAAAATCAAGAGGCTTGGGCTTCCCTGGTGGTGCAGTGGTTGAGAGTCCGCCTGCCGATGCAGGGGACACGGGTTCGTGCCTCGGTCCGTGAAGATCCCACATGCCGCGGAGCGGCTGGACCTGTGAGCCACAACTACTGAGCCTGCGCGTCTGGAGCCTGTGCTCCGCAACGGGAGAGGCCACAACAGTGAGAGGCCCGCGTACCGCAAAAAAAAAAAAAAAAAAAATCGAGAGGCTCAATGTTAAAATTCAAATTTTGATGTGAAAAATAAAATCTGTTATGAGTGATCCTAAATCCCCAGGTGAACAGCCATTGTCTGGACCTGAGGAGGACTTGCCCCCTTTAGATGGAATCTGGTTTCCCGAATCAGCTACAGTCTACACAGCCTGCTTAACTTCACCTACCAAGCGCTGGCAGACAGAAAAAAATATATAACACACACACAGGCTCATTCCCCATTTGTGACTCAGAAGATTACATATTCTCTGTATAATAAAGCCTCTCTTCCTCTTCAGCTGTTCAGTTCTGCTGCAGCTGAACCTACTCTGTTATCACTGAAATCCGTAAGTGTTAGCAGAGAAAATTTACTGTTCACTGAGGATGCCTGTGGTAACTGACTGCAATAGGGTCAGGCAACTCCAGTCCCGGGCATTTGTGTTTTGTTTGTTTCATTTGCTTTTCCTCAACAAAATTCCAAAGGTCAAGGTTTACATAACGTGAGACAGAGTGAAGAAAACCAAGGAAAAACAGGAGGCTTGAGAACTTACAAGGGGATGTGGCCCTTGGAGAACAGGAGGGCCACAGAGAGAACCCAAGCTCCTCAGTCCTGGGTTTATCCAGTCTATCCCAGTCCCTGAAAAACAAGAAAAAGAGCAGCCCACGCTCACACTGCTGGTAAGATTTGTCGTTAGAATCTACACTCAGCTCTGCCAAGCTAAAAAACTTCATGTATTATGCCATGGAATATAAGGCAGCAATGAAAACACTATGAAGTAGGTCAATAAATACTGATGTGAACTGACATCCCAGATATATTTGAGATAAATCAAATGAACACTTAACAGCAGAATAAATTTCTTAGATTGGAAAGCATATCTGATAAGTGTTCACATAAGCAGACGGCTTCGCTGGGAAATTCTACTAACATGAAAATAATAATTAAACCCTTCCCAAATACACAAGAGAAAGGAACATTTCCAGCTCACTCTAAGAGGCCAGTATTAATTACCCTGTGTTATCAATCAGGGATCAACTAGAGAAACTGAGCCAGTAGGAGATGTGTATTAGAGATTTACAGCAAGGAATTGGCTTACAGGATTGTGGGAACTGTCTAGGCAAGTCTGAAGTCCTTGGGGCAGCCGTCAGAAAAGGCAGGCTGGCACTCTTTGGCACCGATGAAGCTGCTTTCCACAGACAGAATTTGTTCTCTTCAGAGAAGCCTCAACTCTACTCTTAAAGCCTTAGTTAATTAGATCAGGCTTATTGGATTATCTAGGATAATCTTATTACTTCAAGTCAATTGATATGGATTTTAATTACATCAAAAAGTACCTTAAGGGACTTCCCTGGTGGTGCAGTGGTTAAGAATCTACCTGCCAATTCGGGGGACACGGGTTTGAGCCCTGGTCTGGGAAGATCCCACATGCCGCGGAGCAACTAAGCCCATGCGCCACAACTACCGGAGCCCATGTGCCACAACTACTGAAGCCTGCTCGCCTAGAGCCCGTGCTCCACAACAAGAGAAGCCACTGCAATGAGAAGCCCACGCACTGCAACGAAGAGTAGCCCCCGCTCGCCACAGCTAGAGAAAGCCTGCGGGCAGCAATGAAGACCCAACACAGCCAAAAATAAATAAACTAATTTAAAAAATTTAAATTCAAGGTTACTAATTCTATTTTAAAATTTGCAACTTCAGATGTGTGAGGTTCAAATCATTAGTTACATCCTTTCCCCCCCTCTCTCCTCTGTCATTTCCATCCACAATATAAACATACTGTAATTATTACCAGGTTAGGAAAGAAAAAAGTCCCTTGAATCCCACAAGGCTCTATTGCTATCACCCCATTTTTAAGTTTTCTTTTACAGGAAAACCCTTTTAAAGCATTCTCTCTCTTTGCTGTTTGCATGTTGGTGATTTATTTCGCTCATTGTCTCTTGAACTTACTCCAGTCAGGCTTTTACATCCCATGGACACCCCTCTTGTCAGAGTCACCAGTTAATGATCTTAACATTACAAAACTCTAGTGATCATTTCCCAGCCCTCTCTTACTTGAAGTATCCGGAGATCTCTCCACTTTAAAGGCTTTCTCGTGGCTCCCAGGACCCAATCCTTTCCCGAGATTCCTTCTATGTCAATGGCTGCTCCTTGGGAGTTTTCTTTGCTTCTTCCTTCTCCTTCTCTCTACCTCTCCCTGACTTTGGACCTACTATGTCTCTCAAAGCTAAAGCCCGAGAGCTCTGAGCTCCTATATATACTGTCCAAGCACGGAAATCTAATCACAAGGATTTTGCTACCACCCACACAGTGATTAGGTCTGGATTTTAATCTCCAGGTTTATACATATCCAAACTCCCAGTTCAGTATCCCTACTTGGACGTCTGATAGGTCATAAGTCAAGCTTAAAACTCCCAACCCCAACCATGATGCCCTGCACTGACCCCTGCCCCACTCTCACTCCTCACCATTCAAGTAAAGCCAATTCCATTAGTCCCGTTGATTGAGTCAAGAACCTCACATCATGACTCTGCTTCTTTACTCTTGGTCTAAACTCAACCTGTCAAAAAAATCTGGCTTGATCCCTTGCTACGTTTCTGACTCCTATTAACACTTTCCTTCACTCATTTTGTTCCGTCCCCTCTGGTTACCTTGCTTTTCAGTTAACAAGCCAAGCATGGTCCCAACTGAGCCCTTTGCACTTGCTGTTTGCTCTGCCTAGAAAGTTATTTCTCCAGATAAAAGTAAGACTTGTTCTCTTACCTTCTTCTGGTTTCTTTTCCAGTACACTTATTGACAAGGCAGTGACCAAAAATGAGGCTGCAGTCAGTGTTAGAGAAGACAGTTAGGGATTTGGGATTAGAGTATGAGAGTTAATGGAACCTCCTGGGGGGTTTATTCTGGGTTGTGATTAGGTAAATTTTTTTTTTTTTTTTTTCGGTACGCGGGCCTCTCACTGCTGTGGCCTCTTCCGTTGCGGAGCACAGGCTCCGGACGCACAGGCTCCGGACGCACAGGCTCAGCGGCCATGGCTCACGGGCCCAGCTGCTCCACGGCACGTGGGATCTTCCCGGACCGGAGCAGGGACCCGCGTCCCCTGCATCGGCAGGCGGACTCAACCACTGTGCCACCAGGGAAGCCCTGATTAGGTAAAATTTAGATTTGAGAATTGATGAGAGTTCTTCTATACTGGAGACCAGCCGGAAGACTTTCCAATTCAGGCTATGGATTTTGTACTAAAAGGGCTGGAAGTGATGGGGAGAACTCTAGGGTAGAGACAGATTGGGTGAAGGAGATGGAAAGACCAATAATTTGCTGGTGGGGAGGTTACAGAAATGATGGCGACTAGAACTAAGGTAACTGTCATTCAAATCTTGGATGTCAATGGGCCACAAAAATGAGCCCCAGTGGTAAAGTGGGCAAAGTGTATAAACAACAAAAAACACAAAAAGAACACGTTTCCAACTGGTACATGAAAAATGTTCAATTTAATTAAGGTGCAAAGAAACAAAATCTTAAATAATGAGATGTACATATACAAAAAAATTATTTGCATTATGATGCAATTTTATTTAAAAATATATTAATTCCATAAATATTTATTTACCACTTAGGTAATCAGCAAACTGTGTTGGGAAGTCTAGGTTATATACCAAAATATTAAAATAGGGTCTTTTTCTGGCAGATAGATATGGAAGTGATTCTTTTTGTGTGTGTGTGATACTATAAAAGTTATTTATTCACTATACACAGAACATGTCCCCTATAAAATGTACATAAAAAACACTAAAATTATAATTTGGTGAACATTTTCTTGATTACAGAACATACTAAATCAGTTGGGATAACAGCTCTCTGTCTGCCTCGAAATAATCTAATTATAGTACCCAGAGTATCTTTTATATCTGATGCAAAATTAAATACTTTATTTATTTATTTATTTTTGGCTGCGTTGGGTCTTTGTTGCTGTGCGCGGGCTTTCTCTAGTTGCGGCGAGCAGGGGCTACTCTTCGTTGCGGTGCACGGGCCTCTCATTGCGGTGGCTTCTCTTGTTGCGGAGCACAGGCTCTAGGCATGCAGGCTTCAGCAGTGGCACGTGGGCTCAGTAGTTGTGGCGCATAGGCTTACTTGCTCCGCAGCATGTGGGATCTTCCCGGACCGGGGCTCGAACCCATGTCCCCTGCGCTGACAGGCGGATTCTTAACTACAGCGCCACCAGGGAAGTCCCTAAATACTTAAAAAGAAAAAAAAAAAAAGAATACTGAATTAATGGGAGTATTGCTGAGTGAATCAATAAATGAGAATGATGACTCAGGGACCTTTTTTTTTTTTTGGCTGTGCTATGCAGCACACAGGATCTTAGTCCCCCGACATGGGATTGAACCCGTGCCCCTTGCATTGGGGACACGGAGTCTTAACCACTGGATCGCCAGGGAAGTCCTTAAATACTTATTGTGAGAATTGTTTCCTAATGTGTGTTTGAGGCAGAGTTAACAATTTAATATAACTCTAGTATATTACAGTCACTGTACAATAAATCAGTTTATTACAGATTAAAACAGATCATTTTTTCATTATTTGTATTAATGGGATGCAAATACTGGATACTTTTAAATGGTAAATAACCACAAAGTGACTTTTCTGTGATAATATATTGGGTTTCATAATTACATAGGATATAAATGGTGTAAAATATTGTTATGAATAATATATCTCAAACGAAGCAATGAGGCCACAGTGTAATGATTCACTAGACTGTGCTCTGTCGACAGTTATTGAATAACTGAATTTTATCTATTTTTCTCCCTAATTACCCAGTACAATTTTTGCCCACAGTAAGGGCTCAGTAAATGTTTGCTGAACATGCTGACTAGGAGAGAGGGGAGAAGAGATGGACCCTCTTAGCTGGATGTCAAGTATTATAATTGGAATTTACAGTGGGAGAATGTTTAAGATGTAAACCACATGTGCCACACAAGTAAGGAAACAAATGCCAACAAAGCAAACCATTAAGCAGAAAACACTGGCACTGGAATAAGCAAAGGCAAGATTTGCCAATAGTGAAAGTAGAACTGACTTTAAGAGATACCCAAGGAAAAGTTTATGTTGGACCATACCTTTTCTCACTGCATTCAGTTTGAGACAAACCAGTAGAGGCACTGTGAGAGACTATGGATGTCTTCCTTGATTTTCAGACATCCTAGTCTCCTTCTTTTTTTTTTTTTTTTTTTAATTTTTTGGCCATGCTGTATGGCATGTGGAATGGCATGTGGCATCTTAGTTCCCTGACCAGGGATCCAACACGCACCCCTTGCATTGGAAGTACAGAGTCTTAACCACTAGACCACCAGGGAAGTCCCAGACGTCCTAGTTTCCAATAATTTAACATGGACCTGCTACCCATGAATCAATATAAACCAAATCAGATTTAGGATTAGTTTCCACAAGTACAAAGTTGAATTACCTTTTTTTTTTTAATTTGAATTTTATTTATTTATTTTTTATACAGCAGCTTCTTATTTGTTATCTATTTTATACATATTAGTGTATATATGTCAATCCCAATCTCCCAATTCATCCCACCACCACCACCACCACCCCAAATTACCTTTTATTTGTCCTAAAATGCTTATTTTCAATGATTCCATGTAGTTTCGATAACATTCTTTTATCTTTCCAGACCAGAGTCCAAATATCCGCACAGTATTCATACTGAACACTTTCCACCCACCCTTTGGTCGCCTGAACTGCTCTTTTTTGGTTCTGTTTCTGCTTTCTCAGCTCTTTCTTGAAGCAGAACTGTACTGGGTACTCCTGCTGCAGTTTGGCCTCTATCACTGTTGGAGTAGATTCTGCTACGCCGTGGTCTTCCAATCGGTCTGTTTCTAGGACTATAAGATCTTCTATGGTTGGAATCAAAGGACTGACTTCTTGATCGCCTTCTTTTCTAACTTTGGCTTCTAGAACGTCTGTATCTGTCATAATTATCATAGAGTGATGAACTATACACATTTCCTCCCTTCCCGGGCTTTCATCCGATTTGGAGTCTTCCCATCCCCCTGTGCATACCGTATTTCAATTTGGTGTCCACAAATCCATTTTCTGTCCAAATTATGTAAAGCATCTTCGGCATCACGAACATCCTCAAATTGAACATATGCAAATCCTCTTGGGGGTGAGCGTAGAAATCAAGTGGAACGTACACGGCAACTACAGGACCATAACGACCGAATTCATGTTGTAAATCTTCAGACCTGGTATCATCAGCCATGTTCCTTACAAAGAGAGACTTGTTGGGGGGGAGAGGGAGAGGGGCCCAGGTACCGGGACATGACTGCAGCATGAGTCTCAGCAGGGACACTATCCCCCGGGCAAACTGGCTGCAGCTCCGGCGACAGCAGATCCTCAGACACACACAGCCGGAAGTCTCTGCAGGAAGTGATTTTTTTTTTTGCGGTACGCGGGCCCCTCGCCGTTGTGGCCTCTCCCGTTGCGGAGCACAGGCTCCGGACGCGCAAGCTCAGCGGCCATGGCTCATGGGCCCAGCCGCTCCGCGGCATGTGGGATCTTCCCGGACCGGGGCACGAACCCGTGTCCCCTGCATCGGCAGGCGGACTCTCAACCACTGCGCCACCAGGGAAGCCCACAAGTTAACTTTTAATATGAAAATGGAAGCCCTGGAAGTGATTCTTTTAATTTTTATTGTTTTGCTTGTAATGTACAGGACCACTGGGGTAGTACAAATAAATAGGAAAACATAGGCTATGCGTATGGTGCATCTGGCACACCCAGTTACCCAATTCTGGGAGAATTTTAAAGGAAGAAATGAGGGTAATATTAAGGGTTAGATTTTTCCTCAGCTAAGTAGAAAAGTTCCCAGCAAACAAAGACTATAAATCGTTTTTGTAATGTGGTATGAAAATTCTCTTTATGATTTGATCTCTGTCTCAGATGATTATGAAAGTGTATTGATTGGACATGCAGCTACTGTACAGATTATCTAGTGTGCATTGTGCAAGGGATCTAATGACTCCCTAGGTAACGTGAGCAGCAGACACTCCCTCATATCCTCCCCACCCCCAGACACCCACACCTACAGCAACAGAGCATCCTTACACCGGTGGTTCTCCACCATTGATGCACATTAGAGTCGCCCGTGGGCACCTGGGCTACATCTTAGAGCCATTTAATCAGAAGCTGGGGTGCGGGGGAGGGTTAGAATGTTTGTTTCAGGTCAACAGTAAAGTGATCCACACTATATATACACATTCCTTTTCAGATTCTTTTCCATTATGCATTATTACAAGATACTGAATATAGTTCCCTGTGCTGTACAGAAGGACCTTGTTGTAGTGTTCGTCTGTTAATCTCATACTCCCAATTTATCCCTCCTTCCATTTCCCTTTGGTAACCATATGTTTGTTTTCTACGTCTGTGACTCTATTTGTTTTGTAAATAAGTTCATTTGTATCTTTTTTTTAGATTTCAAATATAAGTAATATCATATGATATTTGTCTTTCTGTTTGGCTTACTTCACTCAGTATGATAATCTCTAGGTACATCCATGTTGCAAATGGCATTTTTCATTCTTTATTATGGCTGAGTAATATTCCATTGTGTGTGTGTGTGTGTGTGTGTGTGTGTGTGTGTGTGTGTGTATCACATCTTCTTTATCCATTCCTCTGTCAATGGACATATGGACATTTAGGTTGCTGCCATGTCTTAGCTATTGTAAATGCTGCTGCAATGAACATTGGGGTGCATGTCTCTTTTCGAATTATGGTTTTCTTTGGATATATGCCCAGGAGTGGATTGTAGGATCATATGGTAGCCCTATTTTTAGTTTTCTGAGGAGCCTCCATACTGTTTTCCATCGTGGCTGTACCAATTTACATTTCCACCAACAGTGTAGGAGGGTTCCTTTTTCACCATGCCCTCTCCCGCATTCATTGTTTGTAGACTTTTTAAAAAATTATTTATTTATTTGGTTGCACAGGTTCTTAGTTGCAGCAGGCAGACTCCTTAGTTGTGGCATGTGAACTCTTAGTTGTGGCATGCATGTGGGATCTAGTTCCCAGGCCAGAGATAGAACCTGGGTCCCTTCAGTGGGAGCGCAGTCTTAACCACTGTGCCACCAGGGAAGTCCCTGTAGGCTTTTTGATAATGGCCATTCTAACTGGTGTGAGGTGATACTGCATTGTAGTTTTGATTTGCATTTCTCTAATAATTAGCCATGTTGATCATCTTTTCATGTGCATTTTGGCCATCTATATGTCTTCTTTGGAGAAATATCTATTTAAATCTTCTGCCCATTTTTTGATTAGGTTTTTTGTTCACTTGTTTTTCAGAGGAAGAATCTTACTTAATTTTTATTAGTCCTTTCAAACAACCCTCTAACAATTTAAAAACTCTACCATTTATATAATGGCCCAGAACCCAGTCAAGAGGTAAAGCCATGGATTCAAATATTATTGACTTACTTTTGTGAATTTGGATAAGTTTATGCCATCTGTTTGTCTTCTCATGTATAAATTGTATAGTAATACCTGAACTGTGTGTGTCGGGGGGTTAGACCTATCAAACCCCCCTTTATTTTTTTAAAAAATTAAAAACATTTACACAATTTTGAAAGGTTACTTTCCATTTATAGTTATGACAAAATATTCGCTATATTCCCCGTGTTGTACAATACATCCTTGAGCCTATCTGACACCCAGTATTTGTACCTCTCATTCCCCCAACCCTATATTACCCCTCCCCCATCCCCCCACTGGTGACCACTAGTTTGTCCTTTATATCTGTAAGTCTGTTTCTTTTTTGTTGTATTCACTAGTTTGTTGTATTTTTTAGATTCCACATAAAAGTGACATCATACAGTGTTTGTCTTTCTCTGTCTAACTTTTAGTTCACTTAGCATAATGCCCTCATGAATCATCTCAAGAATTTTTCACACATCTTCAAAACTTGTTCTTCTCTTTCTTTCTTTATGTCACTTCCTAGGAGTTACAAGGACAGACTAAAGGGTGAGGGGCATCAATTGTGCCACCATGGACAGCCCCACTGCTAACTGACCACGGAAGTTACCAAATTACCATGGAAGTCCTTCATCTCTGCCAGTGATTAGTGGCTTGAGGAATTCCTAAAATTGGATCTACAGTGGGGTATTCAAAGGTGACAAGTCATTTCACACGTCCAGTGAATTACAAACTTCACTGGCTTTAGTTAGATTAGAAAAGGTAACTGTCCAGCAATCCTAGATGAAGGGCTAAAAGAGGTGAAGTCACCAGCCAAAAAGTCTAGCTTTCAAGGAATCGCGATCCCCAAAGCTAGATATTATGCAGGCTGCCAAGCTGAACTAACTTAAGAAGATGGACATAGTGAGCCCCCTGGACCTGGCCTGACCCTAACACATAGTAGGAGTGTCACAGTGGTAAGTGGTAGAAAGTCTGCCTCATTTAATCCAAATCATTAAAAGTATATTGGTGCCCTAGTAACAATCAGTGGGCTTTGTTACTAGTGTTATCATTATAAGAATTTTATGTATTTGAAACAAACCTATACCAGGTCCTTTCTAAGGTAATTAGAGATGGCCTTACACTCAACAAATGCCTTATTTTAAAAACTTTTTTAAAAAATTGTGGTAAAATATACAGTAAACTTACTATTTCAACCAAAAAGAAAAAAAGAATTTTATATATTTGATATTTTTCAATCCATTGCAGTCATTAATGCTTTTTCAATTTAAAATACTATCGTATATTTTGTAATTATGTTTGTTCTAATAAGCATTTTTATTGAAATTTTAAAAAAAATTGGGCTTCCCTGGTGGCGCAGTGGTTGAGAGTCCGCCTGCCGATGCAGGGGATGCAGGTTCGTGCCCCGGTCCGGGAGGACCCCACATGCCGCGGAGCGGCTGGGCCCGTGAGCCATGGCCGCTGAGCCTGCGCGTCTGGAGCCTGTGCTCCGCAACGGGAGAGGCCACAGCAGTGAGAGGCCCGCTTACCAAAAAAAAAAAAACAACTTCTTAGTCTAACTCAGTTCTTTGGCTTCAACTCGGAGACATTTCCTTCAGCTGCGAATTTACTGGACAGATTCCAACAATTCAAGGTACCTTTCTGATAGTTTGGGGGAAGATTTTCTGCTCAGAGTACATTTGGGAACAGGTTGGGGATGTCTCTCTGACAGGTGGGGGTCACTCTCCTAAGAAACCGCAGGATAGTGGGGAGGGATAAACTGGGAGACTGGGATTGACATATACACACTACTGTATATAAAATAGATAACTAATAAGGACCTACTGTACAGCACAGGGAACTCTACTCGATACTCTGCAATGACCTACATGGGAAAAGAATCTAAAAAAGAGTGGAAAATTAAATTAAATTATAAATTTAATTTAAAAAAAGAAATGACAGGATAGGAGACGGACACAGGAAGCAGTGAGGCAGGGAAATGAACACGTGTGTGGAAGGACCATCGGGCCTGTGAGCAACACACATGCAGGACTTTGCTTGGAAGCAAAGCTTGGAAGCTTTGCGTTTTTCAATGCAGTATAATTGCTCATAAGAGAGAGGGGAGTAGTCCAAGCTCATTTCAGCCTTGGGGAGCCAGGGATCAAAAAGAGAAGTAAAAGGAAAAAGAGAGCTTTTATGTACATGATACTGACACTAAAAAATGAAGGAAACTTCCAGGGAAAACCTATTGGTCGATACTGTCACTATTGCAAATTCCTAAATCTGGCAAGAGGACAGGACTGCATTAGAAGTCATTATTGATTAATTCATTCATCAAGTCCTTGCTAAAGGCCCATTATGTGCTTGGCAATCTTCTAGGTCTTTGGGATACATTAGTGAACAAGGAAGACAGGGACCAGAACTGGTAGAGCTTACACTGTAGTGAGAAAAGAGAGATACTTGCAAGACTGGTGAACTTTCTCCAGAAAACAAGAAGCATAGGAATCACAGTTAACCTTTAGAATGGGTGAGAATTTTCTAAATACTTTTTAAATTCATAGGCAGAAAAAAAAAAATTCATAGGCAGGATTTTTTTTCTGGAAACTGGTACCATTTTTTTTTTTTTTTTTTTTTTGCGGTACGCGGGCCTCTCACTGTTGTGGTCTCTCCCGTTGCGGAGCACAGGCTCCGGACGCGCAGGCTCAGCAGCCATGGCTCACGGGCCCAGCCGCTCTGCGGCACGTGGGATCTTCCCGGACCGGGGCATGAACCCGTGTCCCCTGCATCAGCAGGCGGACTCTCAACCACTGCGCCACCAGGGAAGCCCAAGGTCATGTTTTTATTAACTGACATGAATTAAATTTAAGATCTTCCCAGAAATACCGTTAACAGAAACAATGAGTGTATCTGAGAAGCAAACTGTAAGCAAATAGATCTGTGGCTATTGATCAGTTCTAAGCAGCCCCCTGCCTGGGTTCTTGTTTTAGCAGAGAGGCACCGATGGCGTCAAGGAGAGTTCTGTACACAGAGGTGCAGGATCATCTTTTTTCTCAAGCAATTATCTATGAATCTCAGCATTCAGTACAAAATGCAGAGCAACCATTTGCTCATTTCTCAGTTGGAGAATCAAAAATTTTCTTTCTCCAGTCCAACTGTTAAAAAAACTCTCTGATATACCTATTTATCCGATCAACTGATAGATTGATCTATTGATAAAACATTTTTAAAAAGCCGGTACAGTTCTGCATCATAAAACGGTCCTTGCATGACATGTCCACACTCCTTTGGAAGGCCAGAACCTCGTGTTTTGCACTTAATCTCATCCTCCCTAACTGCTCAAGGTCATAACTCTGGGAATTCTCATTGCTCTCGGTTGCATCATCACTATTTCCCTCAGAACTTGATCTTTCCCGTCAGCATACAAACAAGCTATTAACGCAGAATTCTTGAGCCCTCTGGGGATATCTGATAGTAGGCATTAAAATTCCTTACGCTGTTAATTTTTTTCCCAGTTGCTCTAGAAAATGAGAGAATTGAAATTCTTGATGTAATTGTGTTCATATGAGACAATCTCAAAATTGGGTCCCACCCCATGCCTAGTGAATCAGCGTCTGCATTTTAACAAGATCCCTGGGTGATTCATAAAAGTTTGAAAAGCACTAGACTAGATCAGTGGTTCTCAACACCAGAATCACTTGAGTAACTTTAAGAAATCCTGATGTCCAGAGACCAATTAAATCAGAATTTGGGGGTGTGTGTAGATCCCAGGGGTCTGTGTTTTTTAAAGCTCCTTCTGATGACACCAATGTGTAGCCAAATTTGAGTACCACTGGACTAGATAGACCTTCTTTTCCTGTGTCACTGACTGACTATTTGTGCAATCTCTCTAGAGAAAGAAGATTGAAGTCATGTTGACCCCAGGAAAAGATAGAGACACTTGCTGGTATCTTACATGGTATCAGCATTGGCTAGACAAGGTCTGTCCTGACTTCCGGGACTTCCCTGGTGGTCCAGTGGTTAAGACTTCATGCTCCCAATGCAGGGGGCCTGCGTTCGATTCCTGGTCAGGGAACTAGATCCTGCGTGCCGCAACTAAAGATCCTGCACGTGGCAATGAAGATCCCGCATGCCACAACTAAGAACCGGTGCAGCAAAATTAATAAATAATATTAAAAAAACAAAAAAGATATGTCCTGACTTTCAAGACATATTTCTTAAGATTGGCCCAGAGGAGGGCCAATGAGGCTTCATTTCAAGAATGAGAAGCTGAAAAACCAAACCACACTAACTGCTATATGCAGTCATAACACCTAAGTATACAGCAACAATAAGGAAGAAATATTCAGGGATACAAATGACCAGATGAGGAAGAAAAAAAAAAGACCTTGGGGTAGATGGTGGCTAGGGGGTTGGCAGAGGGAAATGAGTACCTACCTATCTCCTAGGGTCGTTTTTAATGGTTAATAGTTGACAGTTCTGCCCATGTCTGTTTCAGTTGACCAAGAAATGAAGTGCTTCATGGGAGCCGCAGGAGTCCAGTGGTTTTTCAACAATCATTCTAGTTACTGCTTCTACCTCATCTGAAATATTTGGTTTTAGTGAGTCAGGAAACAATGGAAATCAGACCACTTCTCCTCAGTCTTGACGAAGATTGTTATCTCCATCCATTTCTTGGAGTTTGATCTCGTTCAGAATCCCTGGTCCAGCAGCTCCACCATCCAATCCAGTATCCCATCTAAAACCAGGCATTACATTTGTCTGTAACATCCTTTTTAAGTCTCTTGTCATCTAGGACAGTGTGTTTGTATGACACTGACATGCTGAAGA
This sequence comes from Neophocaena asiaeorientalis asiaeorientalis, assembly GCF_003031525.2. Classification (NCBI taxonomy): domain Eukaryota; kingdom Metazoa; phylum Chordata; class Mammalia; order Artiodactyla; family Phocoenidae; genus Neophocaena; species Neophocaena asiaeorientalis. The sequence goes on from NW_020176571.1 coordinate 6,811,910, forward strand.
GACTGGATACTCTTTAATGTCTCATAGTTTGGATTTTTTCTGGTCATTTCCTCCTGATATCATATAGCTTATTCTTATATTCCCTATGTTTTCTATAAACTGGAAGTTAAATAAGCTTGGTAATATTATAATCTTATTGACAACAATATAAAATCATGGATGCCAGTGTTATATAGCTTCATATCAGGACAAGTGGAATTTCTAGTCATCCCACAATAAATATGGCTAAGGTTGACCCCTGGGTTGGTGGGATTACAGACTGATCTGGAGGGATGGATTTTTTAAAATATTTATTTATTCATTTATTTGGCTGTGCCAGGTCCTAGTTGTGGCAGGGTCTTTGTTGCCACATGTGGGATCTAGTTCCCTGACCAGGGATCAAACCCAGGCCCCTTGCATTGGGAACATGGAGTCTTAACCAGTCTTAACCAGAGAAGTCCCAGGGATGGATTTTTATGCAGTAGAAATGACTGAAAGAGGAAGGCCAGGATGCTAAACTGTCTGCAAGAGTGGTTGTAATTATAGGCCATGGTTAAGGAGGGGAATGCAGCAAGATGGCCCTAAAGGAGAGAGAGAATGTTGAGGGATTAGAGGATTAGAGGTTGTGCAAAGGTATGGAAAATTGTTGCTAACACAAGGGTCTTGCCCTTTTTAAAGCAACCTGGATGATAGGGATAAGACATCTGTTGCTAATTTCACCAGTATCTGTGTTTTCTTCTTTGGGGGTACATCGCTGCAGTACATTTCCTAGCCTTCCCTGAAGTTAAAGATGATCATGTGATTGATTCTGGCCAATGAAATGTGAACGGAAGTGATGGACACCACTTCCATTTTGGGCTCTAAAAACCTTCCCATGCATGATCCTTTCTCTCTTTCTGCATCAATCCATTGAATGGAGAAGACTCTTACAACCTAGAAAATGGCAGCACACAGGCTAGAAGAAGCCTAGGTCTTGCATGTGGAAAGCCACCTCTCCGAGGGTGCTCCTGGTGGACTGTGATAGCGGCAAGGACTACTGAAGTCTTTGAGGAATTTACTGTGAAAAGGAGCAAGGACATAGGGCAGTAGCTGATGATGAAAGAGTTTTAAGAGAAGGCCTATTTAGAATGGAAGAAATGAGAACAAAATTGATGTTCATAGATTATAATCCACAGAGAGGAAAAAACTGATAAAGAAGGAGATAGGGGAGGACTGTTAGAGCCACATACTTGACTGAGCAGGAGGCGATGGGATCCAATGCACAGATGCTGAATTTAGCATTAAGAGCCCAGAGAGGTTGTCTGTTGTAACAGGAGAAAAGTCAGAGTACAAGTACAGTAGAAGTGCTGATAAGTTAGGTTGTAAGAGTCTTCTCCATTCAATAGATAGATGTGAGGGACTTCCCTGGAGGTCCAGTGGTTAAGACTTCGTGCTCCCAGTGCAGGGGAATTAAGATCTCACATGCCACATGGCACAGCCAAAAAAAATTATAATAAAATAAAAAAAAGAGAGAAGTAAATCAGCTTGATTTACTTCTTAAAAGCATTTATATATAACTTTAAAAAAATAGAAATACAAATGTTACGGGTACGCTGCCCAATTCGTTCTGGAAAGTCTAACTCATTTCTACAAGTTCAGAAGGTAACTCCACAATATAAAAATACTTTACCTTGTTAAAACATTCACTTTATAATACTCCTATTACAAAGTATGCTGAAACGAAAATACTTGAAATGAGTCCTTTTTGCACATGTTTAAGATAGTTTTATGGAAGGAGCATAATTTCCTCAAATGACAGGCATGTTTTACATTTTGATAGGTATAGCTGTCCTCCAAAATAGTTTTGTTTGAAGAGTAACTAACACTCGCTGTGTGAACCACAGTTGCCCAGGTATTTGGCTTTGATGGGATTGGGTTGGGGTTATGTTAGGTGTCAAGGTTAGGTGTCTGAAAGGGTTTATTCCTCTGTAACTAGTCAGTCCTCAATACCACCAGCAAAGCTTTCAGCTCAAGCCTAATAGTTATTTACTTCATCATCAAATTCATCATCAAGGAAGATCAATAGGGGTATTTCCAACATATCCAAAAATTCTCATACTTTTCCTGAGTAAAATATTATTGCCTCTCAGTTAATGATCTTCAAGGCTCAACCACACACACTTTTCCCCTTTTCCACTTCTGGGAAATATTCCTAATCTATCAAGACAGAGCTAGTCTCAAGATAATGCTAAAAGCTTTTGCATGATAATGAAAGATTGTTGAGGACAAATATCTCAGAATACTTATTATCCCACATAGAAACAGTGGTTCTGGGTAATAAACACATACTTAATAATTTGAGTATAACACTCCTGGACCATGTTTCAAGCCTCTCCCATGTTGTTGTCTATTTCCCCGCCCATCAGTAGCTTTCCCCGAGGGGTTCAAATCATAATCCTCTTCAACTACCTCCATTCTTGACATGTCTCTTTAAGGATGGGAATCAAAATTCGAAATGCCCTATACAAGGGGAAAATAGTAAATGCAATCTAGTCAGTACACTGGCAGAAGTGATAACTGTTTTGTTCATGGAATGATTCATTGATATTACCTGTATGTGTCTTTTTCTCTTTATTCATATGCGGTTTTTATAGTCTCTGCCCAGGGGCAACAGGTGGTGGTTGGGGAGGGGTGAGAGGGCCACAGAAATCTGTCAAAGGAACATCAAGAGCTCCAAATCCGGGCCTTCCCTGGCGCTCCAGTGGTTAGGACTCCGCATTTCCACTGCAGGGGGCATGGTTTCGATCCCTGGTCGGGGAACTAAGATCCCACATGCCGTGCGTGGCACAGCCAAAAAAAAGAGAAAAAATTTGTATTTCTTTTTTAAAATTTTATTTATTTATTTTGGCTGTGTTGGGTCTTTGTTTCTGTGCGAAGGCTTTCTCTAGTTGCGGCTAGTGGGGGCCACTCTTCATCGCGGTGCGCGGGCCTCTCACTATCGTGGCCTCTCTTGTTGTGGAGCACAGGCTCCAGACGTGCAGGCTCAGTAGTTGTGGCTCACGGGCCCAGTTGCTCCATGGCATGTGGGATCCTCCCAGACCAGGGCGCGAACCCGTGTCCCCTGCATTGGCAGGCAGATTCTCAACCACTGCACCACCAGGGAAGCCCCCCCAAAATTGTATATCTTAAAAAAAAATAATGTGGGTTGTGCATAGGGACTTACTTCCAAGGGTGCAGTAAAAATGAGGAAAAGAGTAACTTTATGGTGGAGAAACCTGACCATCACTTCCTCAGCCAGGTGATCAAGGTCACCATTAACAGCAATGAGCAAGTGGATAATATGTACCCTTCATGTGTTGCGATGAAAATGTCATGTTACCTCTGGTTTTCCTTTCCAAAATCTACAGCCCAATTTATCATGAGAAAAACATCAAACAGATTCCAACAGAGGGACATTCTATGGAATACATGCCCAATGTCTCTCCGTCAAGGTCATCAGAAACAAGGAAAGTCTGATCAACTGTCATCATCTGGAGAAGTCTAAGGGGACTAGACGTGACCTGCTTAAATCCTGGAAGAGAAAAAGAACGTTAGGCAAAACTGAAGAAGTTTGAATACAATTTGGCCTTAGTTAATAAAAATGTGTCCCTATTGGTTCATTCACTGTGGCAAATGTACCACACTAATATATGATCTTAATAACAAGGGGAACTGCATGTATAATATATACAGGGGATCCTCTGTGCTACCTTCTCAATTTTTCTGTAAATCTAAAACCATTCTAAAAAATTAAGTTTCTTTTTAAAAATTGCAGAAATGAGGTGCTAGATGGTCTCACCTTTTTCCAGAGAAAGACTTACTTTTGCTTCTGTCAGTCCTTAGGAAGTAAGAGTCTATTTTCAGTTCTCTTTTATTCCTAGGGTGCTGTTTGTTGGGTCCGAAACTCCAGTTTTTCCCTGTTGCCCCGTGAGACTTCTGAAGACAGTTTATCAGTCTCCTGGTTGCCCCTTTCTTTGCAGATATCCAGACTCTCAGGCACTGTTTAAGAGTCAGCAGATGCCATGTTCAGACTTCCCTTGTCTCTGAGGTCTCGGTCCCTTACATTCCTTGCTCCAGTGAAAGCTCTCTGATGCTTTCAAATAGTTGTCTTTATATTTTATCCAGCTTTCCTAGTTGTCCTCAGCAGATGATTGGCCTGACACAGCAACTCATCTTCATCTTAGCCTGAAGCTTCTGCTTCTCATTTTTGAATTTGCCTTCCATTCCTCATTGATTTCAAAATTCTGAAATACTCACGCTTTCCACGAGTCCCAGGGCTTCTCCTTAGGGCCAGCCAATAATTGAGTGGTAGCGTTTTAAACATCAATCAGATTAAAAAATTACATAGATGCTAAAAATGATAAAGAACTAGGTAGGGAGCAGTTAGAGAGCCAAATAGGAAAAAGACAAATGACGTGACCGAAATCACATTACGGGAAAGGAAAAAAGCACTGGTATCTAGTCTACTTATTCTGATAGAGTAAATTCCTTTCGGCATATCCCATAATGATCCTAACTGTATGAGCAGGAAAACAAAGTACTAAAATGAGAACTAACACAGATGTGTTTACTTTCTCTAATTCCATCAGTCATAGTTTTTAGTGTTTCCCTCTTCATTGCTTTCAGGATTATTCATCTTATATTGGCAACATACGTTTTCACATTTTATTCCTTTATTTATTGATCCATTCTGGAAAAGAGACATGTGGATTAATTTGTTTATTAGGTTTCAATTTGGTTATGACAGTTTTGGAACCAACTGCCATTGGGTGGGTTTCCTTTAGACAGGAAATATATGGCAAGGGAAAAAAAGGAGGAAAATAAGACAATTTTTTTTGTTTTTTTGGCCGCACCGCGCGGCGTATGGGATCTTCGTTCCCTGACCAGGGATCGAACCTGTGACCCCTGCAGTGGCAGCGTGGAGTCTTAACCACTTGACCGCCAGGGAAGTCCAAAATAAGACAACTTTAAAGCAATATTTTAAACAAAGTAACTTAGTTTGTGAGTAATAATATTAAAAATAGTACTATATTTCATGTTTTAGTAACTCAGAAATTGGATGGAGCATCAGAGTTTATTTTCATCTTTATTTTCTTAGTGATCCATTAAATGATAATTAATAACATATAAGATATTAAATTATATAGTATTAGTTAACATTTATTGTTTATTATGGGTCTGGCACTATTCTCAGAACTTTTTTGTGTAATCTTCTCTCTCTCTTTTTTTTTTTTTTTTTGCGGTACGCGGGCCTCTCACTGTTGTGGCCTCTCCCGTTGCGGAGCACAGGCTCCGGACGCGCAGGCTCAGCGGCCATGGCTCACAGGCCCAGCCGCTCCGTGGCATGTGGGATCTTCCCGGACCGGGGCACGAACCCGTGTCCCCTGCATCGGCAGGCGGACTCTCAACCGCTGCGCCACCAGGGAAGCCCTTCTCTCACTTTTATACTAAATTAAGAAGGGACAGATTGGTGTCTTATAATCAAAATAGCGGTAAAATAGATATCAGAGAAAAGGTTCTCTGAACATATTGTCTATCCCTTTCACTTAGTCAAACTGGTCCAAAAGAAGTCAATTACTTTTTCTTTGTTAACCCCATGTGTTCAAACAAGATTAGTAGTATCTGCTCCCTCTAACATGTGGAGCACTTAGGAAGATATTGGGTTCAAATACTTTGAAAAGTGTAAAGAAAAACATTCTTTCTGCAGAGTTCTTCTCTGGGGTCAACTAGTTATAAAAATCCTGGAAATATGTTCCTTCTTTCTTCTATTCCCATTTTAGAGACACACAAAGAAACGTAAAACAAAAACATCAAAATAGGCTTCCCTGGTGGCTCAGTGGTTAAGAATCCGCCTGCCAATTCAGGGGACAACGGGTTCGAGCCCTGGTCTGGGAAGATCCCACATGCCATGGAGCAACTAAGCCCGTGTGCCACAACTACTGAGCCTGTGCTCCACAACAAGAGAAGCCAGCACAATGAGAAACCCACTCGCCACAACTAGAGAAAGCCCACTTGCAGCAACAAAGACCCCACACAGTCAAAAATAAAATAAATAAATTTATTAGAAAAAAAACATCGAAATATATTTCTTCCATATTATATGAATGTTATTACTTCTTTCCTATGGAAACCATATTCCTTGTGTTTGCTCATCACTTAAAAGGAGGAAAATATTTACTAAAAATTCTCCTATAATAATAGCCTGTATTTATGATATGGGCCGTGTGTGTGTGTATTATGATTTACACACACACACACACACACTGAACATGCATACACTCTGGGGAGGGGAGAGGGGCTGGAGGATGAATTACTCACCAGTGGCCAAGGATTTAATCATGTCTGCTATGAAGCCCCGCCAAAAGTCCCAAAGAAAGGGGTTCTGAGAGCTTCCAGGTTGGTAAATAAGTGGAAACACAGGGAGCATCGCCACATGAAGAGGGTGCAGAAGCTTGGAGCCTCTTCCCACAGACCTTGCCCTGTGCCTCTCTTCCACCTGGTTGGTCCTGAGGTATATCCTTTGTAATAAAGCAGCAATCTAGTAACTAAAATGTCTCTCTGAGCTCTGTGAGCTGCTCTAGCAAATTAATCAAACCGAAGGAGGGGGTTGTGGGAACCTCCAATCTACAGCAGGTCCATCAGAAGCCCAGGTAACAACTGGCTTCTGAAATTGGAGAGTCGGGGGCATGGGAGCGATCTTGTAGGACTGAGCTCTTAAATCGTGGAATTGGGGTGGATAGCGTCAGAACTGAGGTGAATTGTCAGACACCCAGTGGATGTCCTGAGACTTGCTTGTTGTGGGTGTGAGGAAATGCATCCTGTACACCCCGACATTGGAATCTGGTCCAGGAACACCAAAAGACATCATTAATTAATCCTCTCTAAGTTATAAAATAATAGATGCTGTAATTATATCCACCAGCATATGTATATTAGACTAATGATGCTTTATTATAAAATTTCATTTTCATTAAGACAAAAACTATATGTGCATAGTTTTGGATGGCAGAGATCTGTAAGTCTTGGTGCTCTTTGTGAAACACAGCATACAGGTTTACTTAAGGCAACCACCTAAGTGAAGAAAAAATTTACTAGCTGAAAAATATTACTATATTTGAACATGGCTGTTCATACAAATATGGAAACATTTTTATCGATGTGAGACCTTAGTTTTGCTCTTGGCTTCCTTGAAGCTTGGTTTTCCTCCTACTTCTCTCAACATTTCTTGTTTGTCTCCTTTGTATGTAGCCTTATCCTCTGCAATGTAGCTCAGAAAGTTTTGTCTCCTCTAATCCTCCTAAAACAATATATTTAAGGTCGGAATTTTAAAAATTAAACATTGAACTTTTTTGGGAATTCCCTGGTGGTCCAGTGGTTAGGACCTTTCACTGCCAGGGCCCGGGCTCAATAGCCGGTCAGGGAACTAAGAGCCCGCAAGCTGCATGACATGGCCAAAACCAAAAAACGACATAAAAGCATTGAACTTTTCTTCTTCTCACTGTACACTCTAGTGTCCACTGTATATGTCATTTACCCAATTTTGTGTTCTCTGTTATAAAAGGCAAACCCTGCCATCTGGTCATGCATTCAGAAACCTGGAAGTTGTCCTAGAAACCTCACTTCCCCCAATCTTCCATTGCCAGTCTATCACCAGGTCATGTGGACTTAACCTCGTGAACATCTCTTGAATTTGCCCACATTGCTCCATGTCCACCCCGTCCCTGGTCCAGTCTACCATTACTTCTTGCAAGGAATGCTCTAAAATCCTCCTAACTGATCTACTCACAACACCTCCCACCCCTCTTCAACACGTGCTCTCCATTTAACCCAATGCTCAACATTTTTACTGATCCTGCCTTTATTTAAAATTTTGATATTTTGTCCATCATGGATTTTTTTGCATTAATTTAGATTTTTAAAAATAATGCTTGTGGGACTTCCCTGGTGGTCCAGTGGTTAAGAATCTGCCATCCAATGCAGTGGACACGGGTTCGATCCCTGGTCAGGGAACTAAGATCCCACGTGCTGCGGAGCACCTAAGCCTGTGCATTCTAGAGCCTGCTCACCACAACTAGAGAGAAGCTCGTGTGCTGCAACTAAGACCTGGTGCAGCCAAATAAAATAATAATAATAAATGCTTGTGTTAATCAACTATACTCCAATATAAAATAAAGATTAAGGACTTCCCTGGTGGTCCAGTGGTTAAGACTTCGCACTCCCAATGCAGGGGACATGGGTTTGATGGCTGGTCAGGCAACTAAGATCCGTGCAGCCAAATAAAATAAAATTTAAAAAAAATTTAAATGAAATAAAATGGAAGCTTGTGATGGAATCACTCTGAATCTTGACTGTGATTGAATCTGAATCTACACACATGGAAAAAATTGCATATAACTAAACACACATGCAAAGACATAAACACAAGTTGAATACATGTAACACTGGTGAAATCTGAATAAAGCTAGTGGATTATATCAATGTGGAAGAAAAATAAAGTTTGAAAACATTTATCTTGAATACTGAGGTTTTAAAGTTCTTCCTTGGGACTTCTCTGGTGGCGCAGTGGTTGAGAATCCGCTTGCCAATGCAGGGGACAGGGGTTCGAGCCCTGGTCCGGGAAGATCCCACATGCAACAGAGCAACTAAGTCCATGAACCACGACTACTGAGCCTGCGCTCTAGAGCCCGTGAGCCACAACTACTGGAGCCCATGCTCTGCAACCTACAATAAAGAATAGCCCCCACTCACCACAACTAGAGAAAGCCCGCACGCAGCAACAAAGACCCAATGCAGCCTAAATAAATAAATAAATTTATCCAAAAAAATCTTTTTTGAAAATTAAAGTTCTTCCTCCATTTGCCCTGGTCTTACTTGCCCCGTGCTACTCCTTGTCCTTCCTCTACCCTCTAGATACCCAGTAGCAGCAACCCCTCCCCCAATAACTACCAAAAATGTCTCCAGACATTGCTGAATATGCCCTGGGGGAAAATTGCCCTTAGTTGAGAACCACTGCTCTAATGGTATTAAATGTTGCTTTCTTGGTTCACACAGCAACTGAATCTCTGTCTGGAATTCTGATTCCCTCAACCATCCCCTCTACTCCCTTTCAACCAGATCAACCAGGTTTTTAGCACCATAAATTGCTTCTCTATTTGGTCCCAGGAGTAGAAAAAGTGAATGTATTTCTCAGCTGGTGGAGGATGAATAACGGACAAAGCCTTTTAACTTCTGAGAAAGAGGATTGTTGGCAGAGCCTCCTAATTGCAGGAATGGATGAGATGAGAGCTCTGGCGATGTCAGCAGGTACCCATCCTAGATAAGAGAGTGCCTGCCTGCACACCCCATCTCCTGACTTCCAAACATGTACTTTAGGAGTTGGCCCAGAGAATGAGTCTATACAGCATAATTCTTAACAGTCAGATCTGGTTTCGGTTTCTCCACTCTCTCGTTGTGTGACTTAGTCAAAACTGTAGTTTTTCTAAGACTTCATTTCTACCTCTGTGTAACAGGCAACATAATATTTACTGCACAAAGTGTTACATATGAAAAAGCCATTTAATTTTTTTTTTAACCTTTTCTAGGGCTTCCCTGGTGGCGCAGTGGTTGAGGGTCCGCTTGCGATGGGGGGAACGCGGGTTCGTGCCCGGTCCGGGAGGATCCCACATGGCGCGGAGTGGCTGGGCCCGTGAGCCATGGCCGCTGAGCCTGCGCGTCCGGAGCCTGTGCTCCGCAACGGGAGAGGCCACAGCAGTGAGAGGCCCGCGTACCGCAAAAAAAAAAAAAAAAAAAACCTTTTCTAGACTCACCACTCCACTAGAACGTGTTCATTATCAAATGACTCTTATACTTAAAAAAAAATCATAAAGCTGTGGATGTTTTGTTTCCGGACAGTTAGCACCAGAGAATCATGATTACCACCCATGGCCATCACTTTGTACTTTGCTTTGTCAGTAGTGTGTGTGTGTTGGGTAAGGGTGTTCTATAATCAGATCACATATTTTGTTAATAATGAGTGAAGTGACGAGATGGTTCATAAAAAGGGAAACAACAACATAGAACGAAACCTGAATGACACCTTTAGTGACCCATGTCTTGCATTCTTACCCAATTCAAACACAGGTATTTTGATCAGAGGATGATTTTCCTTCTCTTAAAGCAGATATTTTCATTCTCTTCTGCACAAAGTAGCCCTCATCCCAAGGATGGTTTGCAGCACTGGTGGAAGTAGTGGTGGAAACATTTCTCCTTAATTAAAAATCATATTTAAAAAATATTTATTTTTGGCTGCATAGGGTCTTCGCTTCTGTGTGTGGGCTTTCTCTATTTATTTTTTATTTTTTGGCTGTGTTGGGTCTTCGTTTCTGTGCGAGGGCTTTCTCTAGTTGCAGCAAGCGGGGGGCCGCTCTTCATCGCGGTGCGCGGGCCTCTCACTATCGCGGCCTCTCTTGTTGCAGAGCACGGGCTCTAGGTGCGCGGGCTTCAGTAGTTGTGGCACGCGGCCTCAGTAGTTGTAGCTCGCGGGCTCTAGAGTGCAGGCTCAGTAGTTGTGGCACATGGGCTTAGTTGCTCTGTGGCATGTGGGATCTTCCCGGACCAGGGATCGAACCCGTGTCCCCTGCATTGGCAGGCGGGTTCTCAACCACTGCGCCACCAGGGAAGCCTCAAGGAAGAACTGGATTCTTAACCACTGCACCACCAGGAAGTCCTAAAAATCATATTTTCACTAGGTTGTTTGAGCCTCTTGGCTAACTCATTTCCTGCCTGTGGACAGGCTCCCTGGTAAACATCTTTGTGTTTCTCTTGGATAGGAGTGAAAGATGATCTCTAGTCACAGATGTCTCAGGCATGAAGAAGGCTTCACTTTTAAGTTCTCTTGGGGTGCAAATCCTGAAACCTAAATAAAATCCCTGCTTCTCCGCAGTACGCACAGCTGAGCCAAGCTTTCGTGTGCCTGGGATCTGGACATACCAGGATTTACAATTCCTACCAGGTTTGATGCCTTAGAGTCAGGATTGCCAGTTTCGATCACGAAGGACCCCTTGCCTTCCTCTTTTAAATCGATCGTAGAAGAATCTCTGAGATGCATTTAGCGTTTTACCTTTAACAAGTTGTACATGTCCCAATGGCGCCATCTGCTGCCAGGAAGAGGAACAGCACTTCTTCCTTCACATTTTAGACAGAGGGGCGGGGCAAAGTCAGTGATGATTAAGAGCTACCTGCCTCCTTCTGCTGCTGTTCAATCAGAATCCTCCTGGATTGAGGACTGAGTGAGTAGCATTTGTGGCTCAGTGTTTGTTTGTTTATACTTTGAGTCTGCAGCTGCTGTTATATCAATGGTACTCCAACCTATTTTCTTTTTCCCTCATGACAAGGTTTTACTTAGAGTCAGTTAGAAATACATATGTAGGAATTCCCTGGTGGTCCAGTGGTTAGGAATCTGCGCTTCCACTACAGGGGGCACGGGTTCCATCCCTGGTCGGGGAACTAAGATTCCGCATGCCGCGGGGCGCGGCCCTCCTCAGACACACAAAAATACCATACGTAGGCTAATGGGCCAGGATGGCAGCAGCCTGCAGCAGTGTTTGCACGGTTGACTGTTCCTAAGTGTGTCTGCCACCAGTGTCTATGTCCCCAGGTTGAGCCGAAGTCAGCCACCACCAACCACCCTTGCCCCCAGGAGACTCTCTGAGACCAGCAGCTATGGAGGCTGAGAAATTCAAGATCAAGATGCCAGCAGATTCAGTGTCTGATGAGAGTCTGCTAGACAGTTATCCTCTCACTTCATCCTCTCGTAGCAGAAGGGGCAAGGGAGCTCGCTGGGGTCTCTTTTATAAGTGCACTAATCTAATTGATGAGGCTCCATCCTCATGACCCAATCACCTCCCAAAGGCCCCACCTCCAAATACCATCACATGGGGAATTAGATTTCAACCTATGAACTTGGGGGGAACTCATTCAGTCTACGGCAATCAGCGATGGTGTTTTGTTCATTTGTGGGTCCCCATTACAATGCACAGTGTCTGACATATAATAGATCCTCGGTTCATATTCACTGAATTTATTGAATGAATGCATTAATGAATGAATTTGTTATTAAAGGAATAAATGGTTCTGAAAAATACATACATAACTTCAGATATTTTGCTTCAGACACTATTGGTATGTTGTGATTTCCTAGGAATTTTTTCATTTTTATATGGGCTTTCAATTCTTTTTTTCCCAGCTTTTTCTGAGGTATAATTGACATATAACGTTGTGTAAGTTTAAAGTGTGATGATTCAATACGTGTACATATTGCAAAATGTTTACCACAATAAGGTTAGTTACATCCTTCACCTCACAAAATTACCGTTTTTTGTTTTTTTTTTTCAGAAAAATTATTTATTTTTAGCTTTTTGGCCTCGCCACATGGCTTACGAGATCTTAGTTTCCCTGGGCCCTTGGCAGTGAGACCGCAGAGTCCTAGCCACTGAACCACCAGGAATTCCCTTGTTGTTATGGCGAGAACATTAAGCTCTATCCTTGTAGCAACCTTTAGGTATACAGCAGAGTATTGTTAACTATAGTCACCATGCTGCACATTAGATCCCCAGGACTTAACTTATAACGTACAGTTTGCACCCTTGACCAACATCTCACCATATTCCCCACCCCCTCAGCCCCTGGCAGCACTGCTCTACTCTGTTTCTTTTTTTTTCCCCTAATTTATTTGTTCATTTTTGGCTGCGTTGGGTCTTCATTGCTGCACGCTGGCTTTCTCTAGTTGCCACGAGCAGGGGCTACTCTTCATTGTGATGCGCGGGCTTTTCATTGCAGTGGCCTCTCTTATTGTGGAGCATAGGCACGTGGGCTTCAGTAGTAGTGGTATGCGGGCTCAGTAGTTGTGGCGCATGGGCTTAGTTGCTCTGGGGCATGTGGGATCTTCCCGGACCAAGGCTTGAACCTGTGTCCCCTGCATTGGCAGGCGGATTCTTAACCACTGTACCAGCAGGGAAGCCCTGCATTCCCTTTTAAGTAAATGTATTTTATTTCCTTGTAGAAAGTTTGAAAAATATAAAAAGAATGAAGAAAATAGATAAATAAACAAACAAACAAACAAATATCCAACCACACGAAATGAGTTACCATGAAGGTTTTCTTTCCCTCCGGCCTTTTAAAATGTTCTCTCCTACGCTGGAGACCATAGGTGATAGGAAATCAGGTTTTGTTTGGGGACAGGAGAACTGAGAAATGGATGCCACATCCAAGGAAGGAGCCAGTGGGCAAATTACCCACTCCTCGTAGAAGGGAGGTAGTGAGAAAAAATAACAATACAGGACTCTTTTAGAGACCTTGTAATTGAAATGAGCCCATGTTAAATCCTTTAACGAGAATCCTTTGGAGGGCAAGTCTGGTGACTGCAGCCGAGGTAATTCCAGCTCCAACAGCATATATTAAAGTTGCTGCAGTTGGATCTTGGGAGTGGCAGGGTGGGGAGTAGGGCAGTGAGGCAGAGGGGCCGCCTGTCCCACCCCTTGCCTCTCCATCCTGCCTCCATACTCTTAGCTGAATGTCCCAAAGCATTTACTTTGGAGAAAATAAAAAAGACTGTTCAAAGCAGGCCTGAACCACCTGGGTACGACCTCTGGGAATAATGCAATAGGACCAGGAATCTATTTTGTTGGTTTTGGGAACTGAGGCCATGATTAAGTGGCATCCCTCTAAATGTCCCTAGGGGGGCATCTGTCTTGCATCTCCAGAGGTGAAATTCTTGGACTGGAACAAGCAAAAAAAAATTTTCTTATAAAAAAGAAAACAATGCCTTCCCTGGTGGCACAGTGGTTAAGAATCCACCTGCCAATGTAAGGGACATGGGTTCAAGCCCTGGTCTGGGAAGATCCCACATGCCACAGAGCAACTAAGCCCATGCACCACAACTACTGAGCCTGCGCTCTAGAGCCCGCGAGCCACAACTACTGAAGCCCATGTGCCTAGAGCCCATGCTGTGCAAAAAGAGAAGCCACCGCAATGAGAAGCCCATGCACCGCAATGAAGAGTAGCCCCTGCTTGCAACAACTACAGAAAGCCCGCACGTAGCAAAGAAGATCCAACGCAGCCATAAATAAACAAACAAACAAATAAATAAATGTATTTAAAAAAAAGGGAAAACAAAACCATTTCCTCTCAATATATGTAAACGATGCTTGCGTGACCACATGCCCTTTAGAGACATTGTGGGAACTTTAGAGAAATTGCAGAGACTCTGCCAGGTGCATCCAAAGGATCTGCTTTGTACCAGCAGTTCCCAAACTTCAGGGGGCATCAGAGTCACCTGGAAGGCTTGTTAAAATACAGATTGCTGGACTCCACGCTCCCTCCACCACCCTCCCCAGAGTTCTGATTTAGTAGGAGAATCTGCACATCTGACAAGTTCCCAAGTTGAGCGATGCTGCTGGTCTAGGGACCACTGCTGACCCATAGAGCTGCACCATCCACCTCTAACCGAAAAGGGTGCGTTCCAGAGTCAAGTAAGATTATGCATTTGTACTCAGGGTTTTGTATATAGTTTGCACTCAGCCTGGTAACCCAGTGCCTTTCCGTTACTAAATCAGGACATTTTCTCAGGAAACTAGATGAAGAGCTTTTTGTAGTGAATGAAGTTTTTAAAAGAATTTCTCTTTTTCTCGTTCAGACCTGAGATTGAAGCTATTACAAAGTTTTCCTTTTCCATTGGAAACAGCTCACTCACTGTCATCAAAGAGCTCATGGCGTCATCTCTCTATAAAGTGATCTCAGGGAGGATCATGTTGTAGTACTTCCTCAAACAGAAGCTAACGGCATCGGTAATATTGAGTTGGCCCAAAAGCTTGTTTGTGTTTTGCCGTAAGATCTCACTAGGCACTTTTCACCACCCTGTGAAAATACATCACCTGGTATTTCTGCTTGCTACTGGGAGAAGGAGGCAGCTTGAGGGTGGGGATGGATCGGAACCAAACAACTTTTACCGGAATTTAAGGAGCTTACCAGGATGTTTCAGAGAAGGTCACTAACGTGCAGACCTTTAAAATCTTTCATTAGATTTGTCTAATTGTAGCAGAGTGCTGTGTCTTTTTTAGAACGTTCATATGCAGAAAAACCTCTGTGTTCCCTAGAGGTTATAATTCTATGGCCTTCAAGCCACAGACAAGCTCTCCATGGCGCCTTATTGGGAGCTGAAGTCAGCTCGCCTAAGTAGAACCTTCTGAATAAAGCATGACTCACTCTCCCTAAACAATCAGCCTATCCGTTTATATAACTCCTATCAGGCATGTAAAGTGGAGAAGTGGTCTGGAAGAGCATGTGTATTACCAGAGGGCATGTTACTAGGCTCTTCCCATATTACTCTGTCTTCTCTAATAAAAGAAAGACAAAGGAAGGAAAACATACTCAAAAACCTCTATGTCTGCTCACTCACCTGACACACTTACTAGATAGGTATTGAGCAGATTAGTTCCCTGAACCAATGTGTTTCAGAGAAAATTCAGAAAATTGGGTATTAGCATTTTGGCAAGATTTTCCTTTGATGCTGAAGAGGTCCAGAGACACCCCTTCTTTGTATTTTTCATCAGTGCTTAAAAAGATTTTGCATTCCATTCTTTCCATTCCATCTGCCTAGCAAACCTCGCACCCTGGACGAATGACTGACTGCTAGAATCCAAAGTATATCCCCCCCCCGTTAGCACAAGTTTGTGTGCCCAACACCCAGTGAGACCAAACAAGCCAAAACATTGGAGTTTGAAGCAGAGAAAGGTTTATTGCAGGGCCGTGCAAGGAGACAGGTGGCTCACGCTCTAAAAAACCCCCAAGCGCTCTGAAGGGTTTCGGCAAAGCGTTTTCTTTTTCACCATTTTCTTTCTTTTTTTTTTATTGGGATATAGTTGTTTTACAATGTTGTGTTAGTCTCTACTGTACAGCAAAGTGGAGTTCCCTGTGCTATACAGCAGGTTCTTATTAGTTATCTATTTTATACATATTAGTGTATACATGTCAATCCCGATCTCCCAGTTCATCCCACCCCACCCCGGCCCCCGCTTTTCCCCCGTGGTGTCCATACGTTTGTCCTCTATATCCATGTCTCTATTTCTGCGTTGCAAATAGGTGCAAAAACAAATATCGTATATTAATGCATATATGTGCAGTCTAGGAAAATTGGTACAGATGAATCGGCAAGCATTTTTAAAAGCCAGGTGAGGGAGTGCCCTGGCGGTCCAGTGGTTAGGACTTTCACTGCTGAGGGCCTGGGTTCAATCTCTGGTCAGGGAACTAAGATCCTGCAAGCCTCGAGGCGAGGCAAAAAAAAAAAAAAAAAAAGCCAGGTGAGGGAGGGGTGTTGCAGGGTATGTGATGAGCTCATGTACAGTTCTCTGATTGGCTGATGGTGAGGTAACAGGGTGGTGTCACAGGAGTTCACATGATCAGTCCTTAGGCTCCAGGAGGCCTGGGGGGATGTGCTCAGATCATCCAGTAGTTAACACCTTCCATTTGGTGGGGGATGTTCACATCTATAAAACAACTCAGAAAATGTGTATCAAATACTGTTATCTAGGTACTTCAGAGAGGAGCTAAAGCAGAGGATATGGGGGGAGGACCTGTCCCCAGGAAGACCCCATTGGGTCCTGCTCAGTTATACGACTCTTGTTTAGTTAGAACTGATAGAGGGACTTCCCTCGTGGTCCAGTGGTTAATTAAGACTTTGCGATTCCGGGCTTCCTTGGTGGCGCAGTGGTTGAGAGTCCGCCTGCCGATGCAGGAGACACGGGTTCGTGCCCCGGTCCGGGAAGATCCCACATGCCGCGGAGCGGCTGGGCCCTTGAGCCATGGCCACTGAGCCTGCGCGTCCGGAGCCTGTGCTCCGCAACAGGAGAGGCCACAACGGTGAGAGGCCCGCGTACCGCCAAAAAAAAAAATAAATTCAAAACAGGAAAGAATTTCAATATAATTTGCTTTGAAACTGAAAGATACCATTGTTCAATATTAACAGCATAATACTTGGTAAAGTTCTTAAGACAATAGGATCCCCAGTAGCAGACATTGAGAACAATGGAACGAAGCATCAGAAGTTAGCACAAGTACCCAAAGAGGCAATTTGGCAGGAGTTATAGTAATACCATCTATAATTATTTGATTTACATTTACATTTACATTTTACATTCCTGAAGGAAGTGACATTTTCAAAGCACTTTACCAGGATCCTGTTTTCCAGATCCTTCCCTCCTCTCTTTCCTTGGGTGATTTAAGCCATTTCACTATTCTTCGGCACCTGAGGCAGCTAAGGAGAGTTTGGGACAGGAAATAAAATGTTGGCTAAAAACTTAAATAGGACTTCGAGGCTAGTTAGAATTTTGCATACCTTGAAATTTGAACATTTCCACCATCCTAGAGTTTTATTGATGATAAGGGAAGTTTCAGGAGACGGAGGATTTGCCTCAACACCAACGTCGGGGATAGAGATTGCTCTTCCCAGAGATGTTCTAGGAGTAATGGAGTCTTCGCCCCAGCAGGTGGCGCATCCTCACCTCGGTTTCTTTCCTTTTGTCCCTCAGCGTGTTCCCACTGGAAGACCCTACACTCTAGTACAGAATGGTCTCAGAGGTAATCTTTTAATGAGTCCTCCAGATTTTTTTTTTTTTTGAATTATTGTCAAAACAGTGACTCAGCAGGTTTCCTTTCTTTCCAGCCCTAACATTTTTTCTCTAGGTCAGCCCAAATGTGGTCCACTGACCCGCAGCATTTAGCGTCATGTGGAAGCAGACCCACTGTCAAACCTATTGAATCGGAATCGACATTTTAACAATATCCCCAGGTGATTTGTGTGCAGGTTAAAATTTGAGGAGCGCTGGGGTAGAGCTTTCAAGGTGGGCATTAGGCTTTACTAAATCTTGCTGTGAATGTTTTCAAATCGGAACCCAGAGAAACTCCCAAATCAAAGTCGGATCAGAACTCTGCTATGGCTCCAGGGAGGTCTCTCCAAACGCATTGAACCGGAAGATGAAGCTAGATTTTCCCGAAGTGTCAGATAGTGTTCCAGATTTACAGAAGCCAGATGCAGAACTCTTTTTTTTTTTTTTTTTTTTTGCGGTACGCGGGCCTCTCACTGTCGTGGCCTCTCCCGTTGCGGAGCACAGGCTCCGGACGCGCAGGCTCAGCGGCCATGGCTCACGGGCCCAGCCGCTCCGCGGCATGTGGGATCTTCCCGGACCGGGGCACGAACCCGTGTCCCCTGCATCGGCAGGCGGACTCTCAACCACTGCTCCATCAGGGAAGCCCCAGAACTCTTGATATTGAAACTGAGCAGGACCCTGTGGGGCTCCTGGGCACAAAAGCCATTCTGTGTCCCCCACTTCTTGTGTGTAAGCAGTAGGCTTCATTCAGCCTGCATGACCTTCCCTGAGTTCCAAAGGGCAGGTTCAAACAGTTGCTAATTAGGGAAAGGAGGGGATGCAGAGACAAGGGAGGAAGAGTCAAGAAACAATGGTGCAAGCCTTGGGGCAGGGTCCTGATTCCTCCTCAAGGGATATACATAATAATATCTTTGAGCTCTTCTGCAGAACTAAAACTCCCACCAAATGGGAGATGTTAACTGCTTGATGAAGCACACCCTTCATTCCAGAGAGAAGGTCACAGTTTGCCCATCACCACCTGATGCCAGATGATCTCTGGATTGAAAGAATGCAGGCCTTGCACACACACTGATCCTTATCAGCACCCGGCCCCTGGACTATAAGACTCCTCACAGGCTCCCCCTGGTTGGGACACTCAGTTTTGAGGGCATCAGCCCGCTGTGGCCCTCCTTGCCTGGCAAAGCAATAAAACTATTTTTTTCCACTTCACCCAGAACTCTTGTCTCCAAGATTAAATTTGGTGCTAGGCCTGATTTGGCATCAGTGTGACAGAGAGTGGCTGGCAGAGTCCTGGTATATTTGTTGTCACCTATCACAGGGTAGTTTCCGATCATCCTATCAGATAACCCAGCTACAGTACTCAAAAACCATATTATGGAAACGTGCCATTGATTGAAAATGAAAGCAATCAAGTCACCTCATCTTCCCTCTGTGACTTTGGAGGGAGTGTCCACTTCTTGCCAAGCCACTTCCAGTGCTCGAATTCTGGATTCCATTCTCTTGGGATTTTTGTTTGTTTGTTTGCTTTAAGGATTCTGAAATTATGTCTGTTTTCCCCAAATCAGTGAATAAACCAGGATATAAATATGTGATAATTCCTATTCCTCTGCTCTCGAGGAGATTTTAATTTCTGTGCTACCATAAACTCACGACAAATACCTGAAAGCAATTCTGGAGCGTATATGAGCTTAACCGTGTGTCAATATCCCTGAGTCTCCCCAACCCTTTCCTAATAAAAACATGCTTTCTTTTTTTCCTTATCTCTCCTAAATCTACTCCTCGGTGATTATCTGTTCACATTCTAATCATAGTATTAAATGTGTAAAAATAGAGTACTGGGAGAGTTAGACTTTGTTTCTCCAGGGAACATGAAGGAGTAAAATATTCTGGACTTGGGACTTCCCTGGCAGTCCAGTGGTTAAGTTACTCCTTGCTGCCACTGCAGGGGATGCGGGTTCAGTTCCTGGTCGGGGTACTGAGATCCCACATGCCACATGGTGCGGCCAAAAAAAAAAAAAGATACTGTATATTATGTGGGGCTGTCAGACCCACAGGGGAAAAGATATTGGCAATAGGTTGACCAGACACCATACAGCGGAAGTGCCACGTGAGTATAGAATTAGACTAAGGAACCCTGGGTCCTGGATCCTGCAGGATGTTCCAGTTACCAGCTATTAAACCAAAAACACCCCACAGCTCTTAAAAAAATTTTTTTGACGCCAGAGTCTGTGCTTTTAAGCACATTTATATCTCAAAACAAAACAAGGAATCACATCAATTAAGACTATAATCAACCAATAAAACAATATTTTTCATAAAACAAAAATGCTAAATTCTGATGGTCTTATAACTATTACTTACGTGGTTACTTAAAAACCTTAAATCATTTTCATATACATTACCACCTTTGACTTACATATAACTGTAAGCTATATGGGGAAATTGATCCCCATTTTTGTTTTTTTGGGTGCACTGCACGGGATCTAGTTCCCCGACCAGCACCCCTTGCATTGGAAACACAGAGTCTTAACCACTGGACCTCCAGGGAAGTCCCTTTTTTTTTTCCTTTTTTTTTAGATAGGAAAACAGAACCAGGGAGAATAAATTACTTGCCCGAAACAACAGGGAGTAAGCAGCAGATCCACAGGTTTTGTTTTAAAATTTTTTGGCTGTGCCACAGCATGTGAGATATTAGGTCCCTGACCAGGGATCGAACCAGCACCCCCTGCATTCGGTGAAGTGGGGACGGGATAATTTGGGTCCATGTGACTTTGACTTTTACACTGTCCAACCCTAGCCCCTTCACAGCCTCTAACCCTTCCCAAAACACCGGAAAAACTCCCTCATCATTTTTCTCCCTCACAGATTTTGGCACTCAGGTGAACCCAGTAATGTGGGTGTGTTTCACTAGGTTTTCGTCCTGCACCAGGAAGCTGGGGCTGGAACGATACTTTTTGTCATGTTCCTCACAAATCAATTTGCAAGGTGATGAAAATCTACTTCTGAATGGAAGTCTCCACAGAAGTGAGTTCTTTGCATTATGGGTAAATCTTGCATAAGAGATGCCAGCAGAACGTTTTCAGGAGGCTGTCACCTATTCCACTGATGCTAGAATCAGTTCACACACTCATTCATCGTTTCATTCATAAAATGGAAGTTTATTTCCATGTGCCAGGAACTGTCCTGGAGAGGTCCTTCTGCAGACAGATGGAAGGGTCATGGGCCTCCAATGCTTAATTTCTATGAAGGAGTTAGGTACTTGTTATGGGCGGCCTTGTGTCCCCCAAAACTCATATGTTGAAGCCCTGACCCCCAGTACCTCACAATGTAACTGTATTGGGAATAGGGCCTTTAAAGAGGTGACTAAGTTAAAATGAGGCCTTCAGGGCTTCCCTGGTAGTGCAGTGGTTAAGAATCTCCCTGCCAGTGCGAGTTCGAGCCCTGGTCCAGGAAGATCCCACATGCCGCAGAGCAACTAAGCCCGTGCACCACAACTACTGAGCCCTCTCGCCTAGAGCCCGTGCTCTGCAACAAGAAGCCATTGCAACGAGAAGCCCACACACCACAATGAAGAGTATCCCCTGCTCACAACCAGAGAAGGCCTGCGTGCAGCAATGAAGACACAACGCAGCCAAAAAATAAATTTATTTTTAAAAAGTTAAAAAAAAAAAAGCGAAGGTATTAAAAATAACATGCCTCATTTGTTTGAGGATTAGGGTTAATACATATAAAACAAACTTAGAACATTGCATAGGATTTAAAGTATGAAAACTTTAAAAGGACGCTAAAGTAGAATGTATTTTGTTCACCCATGTTTTCGCATTATTAGACCTCACAAGCGTATAAACGCGATTGCAACAAATAAGTTTTCTCACTGGTCAGTGATTTTCAAATGCATACAGTACTCAAGAGGGCCTTGCCTCTAGGAACATCTTGCAAGTTTAACAAAACCTCAAGACCACCCACATTCACCCATGCTGTAGACCATGATGATTTGAGTAGTTCTAAGTAGGACAACCTCTGAAGACCTACTTCGGTGGATATTAATATTTAATATTCCTTTTTAACATCACTGTTGAACTTCTTTGCCATTTGTTTGCACAGTCCTCCAGATTTGGGCTCGTTCTGTTTCTACATCATTCTGAATACCACCAGGTCTCTAGTTGCTTTGCAACTGGATTCTTTCTTTTTTTGGCCACACCACGCAGCTTGTGGGATCTTAGTTCCCCAATCAGGGATCGAACCCAGGCCCTGGGCAGTGAAAGCGCACGAGTCCTAACCGCTGGACCGCCAGGGAAGTCCCATGTACCCAATTCTTTAATATCCTTCTAAAGTGAACAAAAGATAGTTGGAGGGCAGAAGATGAGTTTTATGTATCTCTTTTATCCCACAAATAAATCCAGGTCTGTGTACACTTAGGTTATGAAAGAAAATAACTGAACTAAAACACCATTGGAGCTGCATCTTCCCTTAGTATTATATACCACTATCATTCTTTCAATTCCCTCCAACCAAGACCAACTGATAACTTCTTACAGGAGGTTAATATGTGCAAATATCTGTGCCCTTGTTTTCTAACCTTACCCAAATGTATAAACTTCCTTCCCAACAGGACAATATCACAAAATATTAGAATGCCAGATATTTACACCCTGGGAATGTGATGGGGATAAGTATTACTCATTTAATACATCGCCAGCAAAAACAAGTCTAAAATAAGAATTTTTTAAAAGGTACTCAAATAAGTCTCAAATTTTAATAAGATCCTCTATAAAGACATTTATTTGCTACTGAAAATTGAAACAGCACAAAAATTTTTATTGCAATTCAACGTGCTGTTCTAACAATGCTGTGGCCAAGCCACCCAATGTTATATTCTTCACTTTCCTTCCACACAAATTAATTTGTTTCACAGAGTGGAACTAAAATATATTCAAGTCATTCAAATGCAAGCTACATAGATTCCTTATAAGTTACTGTATTAAGGTAGAAAAGAGATGCAAGAGAAAAAGACAACACAGAACTTATAGGTTATCAAAATATTGGTACACAATCTTTCCCAAGTTTCATAATGATCCTAAAATTACCAGGACGAAAAAATAGTACAAGAATAAGGTTTACGGTTCCTTCGACTCCGTGTCATAATTACTGTAATACTTCTTGTTGTAATAATTCTCATAATTATCCTCAGAAGGATCTCTATGAAACCGGCAAAAACGACAGCTACATCTAAATCTTTGCCCTCTTGATTGAGTCTGGAAAAAAGAATGAATTGGATTAATTGGTTAATAATTTAAAATAATAAAGCACTTGTACACCAAAGAGATGTTAACAACCCTCAAATCTAATGTTGGTTATTAGAAGAGACTTTGGAATATGGAACACTAAAAAAAAGGCCAAAACCAAAAAACTTTGCGAAAAATGGATCGAAATGTATGGCTGCCAAAGAATACCAGATTGCCATTTTGTAATGCTAACAGCTACTGATTGTCAATAATATATTCCTGTACAACTATAAATGGAGTATAACTTTTAAAAACGGAATCACTCTGTCATGCACCTGTAATTTATAATACTATATATCAACTATACTTCAATTTAAAAGGAAAATTACACACACACACACACACACATACATGCATATATATCAATATATACCTAGTGTCAGTTCTCTGAATGCCTTAAACGTGAGACACTCAACCAGCTGCTGGACACTCTGTGCTCAGGTGTTTGCCCTCTTACTACATGGTATTGAATACAGCACAGCATCAAGAGTGAACCTTCAATGGAAACTACAGACTTTAGGCGATAACGTGTCAATGCAGGTTCATCGCTTTAACACCGCGTAACTGGAGGATGTTGACAGCAGAGTAGGCTATGAATGTCTGGGTTCAGGAAGTATATGTCCTTTCTGCTTAATTTTGCTGGAGACCTATAACTGCTTGAAAAATATGACTTTATATATTTTTTTAAAAAAGCACAAATATGAACTGATTGCTCCAAGGTTTCTGAGGATTGAGAAAGTCCAAGCCAATTTGCCTTTCCTCCTCCCCCCCCAAACCACACACCCACCCACTTGTATAGTAAGGGAACTTCTAGTTACCTCATCATCATTCTGCCATGGTTCTCTTTCAGAGTCCGACTTCGTGGGAAGAAAAAAATACATATATTACAAACTATCAAGGAAAATTTGGATTACTAATGCTACCCATCTAACATAAGAAGAGTTGGTGAGTCTTAAAACCCTAAGTGTTATTCACACCCCGCACTCATGAGTACAGTGGATGAGTGACCACTGCTGCTCGTTGCTATTTATATTATTTAATGTTTTGGAGGGGCCGCGGTCCCCCACCGGGGATCGAACCCTTGCCCCCTGCAGTGGAAGCGGGCGCTTGGAGTCTTAACCACTGGACCACCGGGGAATCCTCCCTGCCACCCCATCACTATTTACATCTTGACTTACGTGAGTGCCCCCCAACCCCTAGAGTGGGGCAGTGCTGCCTACCCAGACCACATAAACTCACCCGAGGAACTCCTTTGCCGTAGCGTTTTTTAATGGATTGAATCAACCGTTCCATCTTATCCCTCCGATCGGTTAACACGGTCCTCACCCCTCTCCTATAGGGTATGTTTTCACCAAGTAACCGCCCAGTTGGTTGAGGTAGACATTCTGGTAGAATGAATGGCAATTTGATACTAGGGTTGAGCGTCAATTTACTGAGGTTCTTTATTAACACTTCAGACATAGGTTCAGAGGCAACTGAAAGAAAGAAAGTTTAAGATCCATTAGTGTGAAGTGCAATATCCAGAAGCCACTTATCTCTTGCTCAGACTAGGTCTGCTCTTAAGCAGCTCAACAACGGACCCTGGAAGTTTCCTCAGGGTGAAGATCCCAGATACCTCGGGCATTAACCAGCATGCCGCATGCCTTGAGAGCAGCCTAAGAATCCACTGTAATGGGAAACACTTCTCACAATAAAAAGTTGTTTTCTTTATGGGACTTCCCCGGTGGTCCAGTGGTTAAGACTCCGGGTTTCCAATGCAGGGGACGCAGTTAGAGCCCTGGTCAGGGAACTAAAATCCCACATGCCCTGGGGTGTGTCAAAAGGGGGAAAAAAAAGTGGTTTCTTTCCGTTATGGGTAGTTCTGAATGGTAGATGTTTTCCCATGGGGTCAAAAGGTACTTAAGTATGATTCCAAGTGGAAAAACATGGAACAGAAACCAGGTATTGACAGTTTTTCCATTTTCATTTGTGTGATTTTTAATATAAATGCAGGGACATAAAGCACTAATGCAAGTCAAAATGTTTCAGTGTAGCGAGTTTCAGCAGTTCACCTTTATAACAATTATAAACAAACCTTTTTTCTTCTAGAAAATGAACATCTATGAAATAGACAAAGAAACCCCAAATATAACAGCCTCTCGCGAAATCCCCTATCCTTAACTAGTATGTCAAAGTGGCTGTTACCCTCACCAGTTCTACCCAGCTTTTTCGTGCTGCTAGAGCTTTCCACTCAAATGCAGTATTTTGAGAAATCATTCACTCTTGGGGCTTCCCCAGGGTGGGGTGGGGGGGTCCAGTGATGAAAGCGCTGCGCTCCCAGTGCAGGGGACACCAGTTCCATCCCTGTCGGGGAACTAAGGTCCCTCCTCTGCACTGCGCAGCCAACGAAAACAAAAACAAAAACAGCCACCCACTCTTGCCTCTTCCCATCCGAACAATCATGTAAATTTCATAAACATCTCATACAACAAGGCAGTTAGCAGTAATTTTCCCTGTACGTGAGAGTATTAGATATTGAGTCAGGATCCATTCAACTTCTAGGGACTTGTGCATATGGAAATAAAGATTCCAAGTTGTGGAACTGTCAGGCACTAAGGCAGATTCCAGGAATGGGAGAAACTGGCGGTATTATATACTCTTCATTAATGTTTTTCCCTTTGACCAGGGTTCTTATCCTCAAGATGCAGGGGAGGCAGTTTAGATCTCGGAGGCAGAGGGCAGAATATAATGCCAGTGAGGACCCACCCAACTTCCTAGCTGCCCAGAGGGTGTTGGTTGGCTCCAGGTCATCTGCGGCCACCCTACACCATCCATTCCCCGCCCGAGGTTAGGGTAATAAGATTTCATGCGAGGCCAAGCCTGGGAGGCCAAGCCTGGGAGGCCACGCCTGGGATCGTGTGCGGCTCTGAGGAGAGATGATTTGGGAAGAACCCTGGAAGGCAGGGAACCTAATTAGCAGTATTCCTGGAGCACGGTTTCTAAGCTCTCCATCGTAAATTTTACTACTACTTATTTACATTACAGAGCACAATCACTGGCTTTTATAAACCCGCCCCTTCCTCCAATTTCTTCTGAAAAGCCATTTCCCTCTTTATTAACATTCCCAAAGCGTAAATTCAGCTGGAAAGCCAATCCCAGAAATGTTGGTGAAATTAAGAAAACCTTTAGGTCAAATTGAAGTTTAGGTTGCCTGTATTCTTTTCCCTTTACAACTCCTGATTGGAGTCTATCGCTGATGGAAATACTGATCGCACAAGACACTGTGAGCCACCGTCTAGAACTGATTGCTCTTCCCCAGAAAATATCCTTAAAAGGTTGACAGACTCCTGAGCATAGTAAGCAAACAATGCAGCTCCACACCCCTCCCACTTTTCTCCTCTTTTCCTGCCTTTCTTTTTTCTTTCTCTGTCTCTCTTTCTCCTCTCTCTTTCTTTAGAGGAGGGCCCTACACTCCCTGGCTCTCCTCTGCTCTGAAGAGGTTTACTTAACTGCATTTCTCTGTAAAAGACTGAAGTCAGTATAACAGAAAGGAAGGCAGCCTCTTACCTTTCTGAACCCCAGGTAAGTCTGGCTTACCTGGAATTGCCTGGGAATTTTCATCAATGGACGTTTGAGAAGACTCCAGGGTCCAGGTTGGGTTAACCTCAGATGAATCCATTGGGAGTCTTGTCACAGCTTGAAGCTCCTCCTAGACCTTTGGGTTCCAGTGGAAGGTGATGCTTTAGACTCAAATTGCTACAAAGTAGCTTGGAAGAACTATAGGGCTAAGAAAGAGGGAGAAAAATCCAAGCTAACACAGTGGTGAGAGAAGAATCCAACCTAAAAGTCTAGGTCGTGTTTCCTCTTTAAAACTACAGATAAGCCAATCAGCCAGCCTGTTGTAATGTAAATGACTAAGGAGTAAAAGGATAAGGCTAGTTGGTGGGCGTAGTCCAATTAGTGGACTAATAGGATAATCCTTCATCTGCTCTGTATTAAAATAATCATGCCCTCTGTCAAGTAGGCTGGAAATTTTATAAAGAGCCTCTGTGGTTGTGTCTTCCTGAGGTTGCCTTAAAAATCCTTTTTTTCCCCCCAACTCTCCTTCTGGAGATGGCTACTGGTTTGTGAACTGGGCTTTAAGTGTTCTAGTACAGGGAGGAGAGGGCAGTTTCCCTCCAACTGCAAATTAACTGCCAATTAAGTTAATGGCAAGTTTCCTTAGTTTTCTTTGCCTGACTCATCTTAAACCTTTGGATGCTAGTAAGGCAAAGGAGAGGAGAAATAAAGGATCCGTTATAAACAGTTTAATAGCTTGGTATTTTATGAATGTGTATTTTGGATCTGTAATTTTAGTTTGTTTTCTAGACTATCAATTTCATTGCCTTTAAGATTGGTGAGCAGCTGAAATTAACTACATCTATAAATTGCTACCCCCCACCCCTCCTCCACCCCCCAAAATAAACTTGTATTGAATTCTGGCAAAGAGCCCTAACATTAACTGCTGAGGGTGGGAGAGAAGGTCCTCAGCAGCCCCACTCTTCTTTTTTACTGTCTCCTATTCAATGTGCAACCTCCCTGTCTCCCCCATAGCTGGAAACTATGAAGAAATACCAAAAGCAATCTTGTTTGTTTGTAGTAAAGAGCAAAAGTTGAAGTGTGGATCAATAACTACTTTTGTAGGGGATGAGGGGTAGCTGTAGATGCGTGTCAGGTCACAACACTTTAAGGGGTTGTCAAAGGTGTGCCCTGCAGACAGGCAGCATCAGCGGCACCTGGTAACTTGTTAGATATGATTAGAAACGGTTGAGCTCTAACCCAGGCCTAGTGAATTAAAGACTGGGACCCAGCCGCCCTTGTCTTAACAAGTCCTCGCCACCCCCAGTGATTCCACCTGTGCTCAAAACGGTAGCAGCAACTCTTCCTGGCACTCCTGACTGCAAGTTCTACTCCTTTGGTTCTGCTCTCAGCTGTATGCCCTTTGGGGCAGGGGACCTCTCCTACAGCAGTCTCAGAGAGCCCTTGGAGAAGTGAGGGCAAAAATCAGATTAAGAGGTGAGATTGTGAAAAGGGCCAACATAGACTCTCGCTCAAGAAATCCAGGTTTAAGAAAAAGGTGAGACACTGCTGTATTTAAAATGGATAACCAACAAGGATCTACTGTATAGCACAGGGAACTCTGCTCAATGTTACGTGGCAGCCTGGATGGGAGGGGAGTTTGGGGTTAGAATGGATACCTGTATGTGTATGGCTGAGTCACTTTGCTGTGCACCTGAAACTATCACAACATTGTTAATCGGCTCTACTCCAACATAAAATAGAAAGTTAAAAAAAAGAAAATGGTGAGAGAACCGGAGCTCAAGGGCGGTATGGGATGTAGATGATGGTGGAGTTTCTCTTTGCTTAAACTTGACGGAAGCTGAGCATTCAGAAAACACAATCCGTGTTTTAAAATTATAACACCATTTTAGTTAACATCTTTATAGTATGATATATGAGATTAAAAAGCCAAGTGGAATGAGGCAATTAGAAAAAAGACTATAAAAGAACTCATAATGAAAACTATCACTGATTTCTCCAGAGATAAAATAATCATATAATACCTTTTTTTTTTTCTGGGAAGATATAATATTTTTGAAACAAACAGTATGCTCTTTTAATAAAAGGAAAACTCAAGAGAATAAAAAAACAAGACTACCTGGAATTCAGAAGTTTGATATCAGAAACCAGAAAAGAAGGGTCTGGAGATAAAATCAAAGCTATTCCCTTAGTAAGTAAGGCAAAGCCAGAAGCAGATATAAAATAGAAGAGAAAATATAAGATAATGAAAATCTAAGATCAGGAAATATGATGGCTTCAGATTCTTCAACAATACCGGATGCTGGAAGATAAGGGAGCTTCCAAATTCTGAAGGAAAATTATTTCCAACCTAGAATCCTGTATTCAACCAAATTATTGAGCAAGTGTAGAACATTTTCAATTTGTCAAAAACATCGCCACCCATATAGATTCCTTTGTCTTGTGGGAAATTAACTTGATTACAAGAACATGACCAGGTAAGCTATTCCAAAGTTTCTGAAAGGAAAGGCCAACAGACCATATTTAAAAGCTCATCTCACTCAGTTTTTAAAGTAAATTTAAAATGCACAGCAAAAAGCAAGGCAAAAGGAATGCAAAGTAACAGATTTAGAGTGTTAAAAACATGACAACAGGTCCAAAATGGAATTGGTTGGGCTAATCCCCACGTCACCAAACTGCGACTATTAATTTTGGCTCTCCTGGAAATAAAATCTTGAACCAGTCAATCAGGAGTCGCCTTATCGGCACTAGTTCGGTGATCTGCCACCCGCTAAAGGAATGTAACTTTGTACTAACCAGCCCACTTTCTTGCCTAGTATAAGTTCCTTGTTCCCATTCCGTTTTGGCCGTAACCAAACAACTCCGTGAAATTTCTTCCTACCTGCTAGATTGGATGCAGCCCTATTCAGATCGATTTTTGCTCAGATAAACTCAAACATTTTAACATGCCTCAGTTTATCCTTTACTAGCACGGAATCCTGGAGTCTCCAGACTCATTCATTTCCGGGAAGGGGCATTCAGAATCCACCTAGGATGGCCTGGGAGACTGCACCAGTTTTGCATCAATTTTTTTGCATCAAAAAACGTCAAGGTTGAGAGAAAGGAACAAAATACAAGTTTAAAACTTCAGCTGAGGGACTTCCCTGGCGGTCCAGTGGTTAAGAGTCCTCGCTTCCAATGCAGGGGGTGCGGGTTCCATCCCCCGTCCAGGAAAGTGAGGTCCCGCGTGCCACTCAGCTGTGGCCAAAACAAAAACAAACAAAACCCCAAAAAAACTTCAACTGAATTTAGAAGTCGTCTTAACGTCTCACTCGCCTCTGTGAGATTGACTTTATAACCAAATTAACCCTTTAGGAATGTTAAACAGTGAAATGGCTTCATCTGCCAGAGGCTGGAGGAGGGGCAAAGTCTTTCAGACCCGAGACAGTATTGAATACTTTTAAAATTCGAATCTGCCTCTAGGATGGATACAGATGATAATCTCGGCTCCACTTTCTCTCTTATCTGTTGAGCCCACCTTTTCTCTCCAGTTGAATGATTTTTTTTTTCCTCCCATGCAGCTGTGCCCAGCTGGTTTCAGGCGGGCCAGAGAGCCCAGGCAAAATAAACTTTTTGCCCTCAGGGAGCAGACAATGAATCATGAATCCAAAATATAGGGTGGGGTAGTGAAATGTATTCCAAAGAGAGGTGTGGCCTGGTTAAGGGAGAGTCCAGGGCTGCGGTTTGGGAAAAGTCTCCCAGACACACAGTTGATGAATTACTGCACTCTCTCGGGCCCTGTTGGGTTCCCCATGCCGCCCCGCCCCCTGTGGCCTGGGTCCTTCCAACCTCAGGCCCACCCTGTCCCTGGGCTCTCTTTGCGCTCACTCTCCACCCCCCCTTGTGTAGGGAAGCCTGTTTCCACCAGTTTTCCAAGGCATCCGCCCTGGATCCCAATCGCTGAGGCCCAGGGCGGGGTGCGGGCTTGCAGTGGGCACCCCGGTACCGGCGCTGCTATGGGGCCCCCATCGGCTGCAGCCCGACACACTGTGGCCCAGAACTGCCCCTCGCTTTGACTCTGCTTGGCCCCTACCGCCCACGGGTGCCTGCCTTTCCCTGGATCCAATTTATTTCTTGAAATTATGCAATGAAGAATCAGTACTCCCAGGGGGGTATAAATTAGGGGTTTGGGATTAACATATACACACTACTATCTATAAAGTAGATAAGCAACAAGGACCTACTGTATAGCACAGGGAACTCTACTCGATATCTGTAATAACCTATAATGGAAGAGAATGTAAAAACAGAATATACCTATAACTGAATCACTTTGCTGTACACCTGAAAGTAACACAACGTTGTAAATCAACTATATATTTTTAAAATAAATTTATTTATTTAGTTTTGGCTGCCTTGGATCTTCGTTGCTGGGAGCAGGCTTTCTCTAGTTGCAGTGAGTGGGGGCCACCCTTCACTGCACTGCAAGGGCCTCCCAGTGCGGTGGCCTCCCTCCTGTGGAGCACGGCCTCTAGGGACGCAGGCCTCAGTAGTTGTGGTTCGTGGGCTCTAGAGGGCAGGCTTAGTAGTTGTGGTGCATGGGCTTAGTTGCTTTGCAGCACGTGGGTTCCCCCAGGACCAGGGCTCGAGCCCGTGCCCCCTGCACTGGCAGGCAGACTCTCAACCACTGCGTCACCAGGGACGTCCCTCAACTATATTTTTTAAAAAAAGTTTTTAAAGAAAAAGAAAAGAATACTCCCAGGGGTAGAATCCTGCCTCTGTTATCAATTTTTTAACAGTTTAGTGGGCAACATTTAATGACTTTACAATATGACAACCAGCTGGGGTTCAGAGGGGAAGAGAGAAGTATGGTTGATCAATTTCCCAAACTTCGCAGTTTGAATGGAGGTATCTGGAAACATGAAGTCGATTAGGCCTATCAGAAGAGAGTAGCAAATACTGTCGGCATTCCCAGGTTTGCTTAAGTATGAGATTTCCAGAAGGACATGTTTTCTTTCTTTATAGGTTTCCACGGAACGTGCAGTAGGTAATGCTGGTGGGGCACTGTCTTAAGTTTCCACTTTGCATTTCAGTTCTGGAAATTCAGTCCAGAGAGCGAAGGAGTGCCTTTGCCTTTGTCCCTGTTGTTTCACTGACCTGCCTTGGCTTTTCCTTAGGAGAAAGGGAATCCAGAGACAGGATTGTGGTCTTTCTTTTGTCTGCCCCTGAAGGACCTCCAGTTCGGCCCTTTGTTCACTTATTAAAGAAGGTTTCTGATTTGAGAGAGGGGCGGGGGCTTCTAGACCATGCAGTTCATCCTGATAGTTCTTTTTTTTTTGCGGTACGCGGGCCTCTCCTGCTGTGGAGCACAGGCTCCGGACGCGCAGGCTCAGCGGCCATGGCTCACGGGCCCAGCCGCTCTGCGGCATGTGGGATCTTCCCGGACCAGGGCACGAACCTGTGTCCCCTGCATCGGCAGGCGGACTCTCAACCACTGCGCCACCAGGGAAGCCCCTAATAGTTCTTATTTACTTTGTCTTCTTCCACCAGCCTCTTATGCTCCTTGCACATGCTGACAGAGGGCCTCAGGGCTGGTACCCACCAAGCATCCCCTCCACCAGAAGGAGAACAGGGTGAGTAGATTAAACACCAGTACTTTTTAACTCCTCCATAACACAGTTTCCATGATGCCAGTTGTCTTTTTCCCTGCAGCTCTCTGTCTTTCCTCCATCATTATCCCCATTTTATAAGCCAGCTATATAGTTTGAATGCCTTTCTGATTTCCGTTAGCTTTTATTCCGTTTTATTTATTGGCCCCAGAAGGAAGCACTAGGTCTCGTGGAATGCAACTGTTGTAGAATTCTAGTGTCAATAAATTACACAGAGTTTTGTTTTTGTTTTGTTTTTGCCACGCCACAAGGCTTATGGGATCTTATTTCCCTATTTCCCTGACCAGGGATCGAACCCAGGCCCATGGCAGTGAAAATGCTGCCTCCTAACCACTGGACTGCCAGGGAATTCACCTACTGTCAATAAATTGAAATAAAATATTAGCAATTTGAAATAGAAAATCGTTTGGAAAAGGGAAGTGAAAATAGAGCTAGGAGGTATTGCGTTGCATAATAATCGGGGTATTAACCAATGAGGACTCCGAAAACCTGGCCAGAGATCAGAGCAGTGCCGTATGCC
This sequence comes from Neophocaena asiaeorientalis asiaeorientalis, assembly GCF_003031525.2. Taxonomy (NCBI): domain Eukaryota; kingdom Metazoa; phylum Chordata; class Mammalia; order Artiodactyla; family Phocoenidae; genus Neophocaena; species Neophocaena asiaeorientalis. The sequence continues at coordinate 6,844,557 of NW_020176571.1, forward strand.
CCTGTACAAATTGTTCAAATGACATTCTGCCTTGGTGTCTGATTTTTAGAAAGGAAATCCAGGGACTATGCATTGTTTTTCCTCTGATCTTCTACCCCTAAAGACTGAAAAGACATAAAATAACCTAATTTCAAATTTTATATATATATATGATTAGCAGATATTTGGTCCTGTGCAAAACGTCCATGCTTCAAACATGTACCTGGGTTCAAATAGCCCATAAGTTTTATTTATACTTTTGGTTTACGATTAAAAATATATATATATATTATCATGCTTTATTAGTCTAATAATTTTGTATAACTGTATTGCCAATAATAATCCTTTTTGCCTTGGTAGCCCAGCTGGCACACGGGGTTAGGTAGAAGAGTGGAGTTTCAAATCTTGCAGAAGAGTGGAGTTTATATTATATTAGCTATGAGCGCCAAGGAAGAGTCTTACGGATAGAGAAATGCAGAGAATGACAAGTTGAGGATGGGATCTCTCAGTGTGTGGTGCATTAATATGTCACTGGGCATTTGGTTGGATGTGTCTGGGTCATTCAATAAGGGCAGAATTTGAAAGGAGCAGTTTGGTCCAGCCACTATGTAACATAGCGGCAAAGGCATTGATGTAGACATTTTACGTGCATCTCATTAGTTCGGGAGGAGTAAGAATGGGTGTGGCTCTTCTACCACAAAGAAGTAAGGTGTAATAGCTACCATGAGAGGAATACTGGGCATCTAATTAACCCCCCTACAATTATCTCATTGCTCAGGGTTAATGGGCAGTGTTTCCCTTGTCCTATGGAGGTATGATGGCAGTAGACTGCAAGAACTGTCTGCCACTATTTGTAAAGGTTTTAGTGGGTGTGGTTCCTACGCTTACCTGCCATTAGGCATGGACTACCATGCTTTTGTCTGGAACCTACTTGTTTGCTGATCCAGCCCAGCCAAACTCATGTCCATGAGACATTAGTAAGGTTTTTCCCTACCAGGAAACCAGCAACCATTAGTCAGAGAGCTACAAAAGAAAAAAGTAACCCTTCTGTTGCTTGGCAGAATGACATCTTTATTTGAAAATTCTCAGCTGAATATGGCAGAAATAGTATACTCACAAAAAAGAAAAACCAATGCTACATTATAGTAGTTTTTGTTACCATTTCCCTTCCTTTAACAGAGATAGGAGTAAAATGAACTGGTGCTGTGAAGAAGGAGAGTCTGTCAAAATGATGAGAGTACTCTTATTTACACAATGTGTGACAGTATTTGATCTTCCAGTGCTAATACCGCATTGTTCAGTGATGGCACCTTCAAGATGACACCAAAACAGTTCAGTAATTCACTGTGCACCGTGTAGTATCGGGTTATCCTATGCCATTGATTCATGCACTAACAATGAAAAGATGAAAAGAGGGAGAGTGAAAAAAAAACAAAAGAAAAGGTAAGAAGACACAGATATAAATGAGAAAGTACTTGCATCTGCATGAAAAAGCAATCTTGACATTAACCCTTCCTTGTGCATGATGGATTTCGAGATTGCAAATGTGAATTCGAGATTCAATTACTTCTAACAAATGAACAAGTAAAAAGATGCTTGTTTCACTTTCACAATCACTGTGGCCAAAAGAAATATCTTCTTTGGGTCTGACACTCAAGTATTGATATATGACAATGGAAAGTAACACCCATAAATATACACCATGTTGTTGGGACTTCAATCTGTGCCTTTGGAAGCTATAAATTAAACTTTTGAGTACATTGTGGAACCTGCAGAAGAAAATTTAAATGACCTAATAGATTATGTTGAGAGAGTGTTTGTCTGTGGAAGGTGGGCAGAGGCAGAAGACCAGAAGCTCCAAGATTTCCACCAGAAACACGGAATGTTTATACATCAGTACTTAATAGTGATCACAGGACAAACAACATGGTGGAAGGTTGACATAGCAAATTTTGGGAGCTGATGGTAATACATCATACTTCAACTTGGAGATTTATTGACACGTTAAAAGATGAACAGCAAAGCAATGAACAGTTATCACCCAGGTTATTGGTGGTCACACTCCAATACTGCTACCAACTTCACAATAATATTGACAAAATCAAATTTGTGTAACTAAAATTGTTAACAGGTATAATTAATATAAAGCCAATAAACAGGTCAATATATACTTGAGAGCAATTGATCTTCCACTTAAAAGTAATCATACCAAAAAAAAAAAAAAGTAATCATACCAAATTTAATGACAAGGAGGAACAAGAATAAATGTGAAATCCAAAATGCGTCATGATTTATAATAAAAATAATGTAAGTAAAATTTTAACAAAGTTAAATATTTGTATTATTTAACGAATCATGGACCAAATGTCTCAATGGATGTTTTGGAAAGGACCAAATGTCCTGCGAGGATATATACATATATTAGTATAAACACATACTTTGTTTGCTCTGACAGACGACAGGGCCTAAAAAACATTACCCCCCTCTCCCAGTACAAATGATCATGCCTTGCGCCTGGATCTTTGTTTATAGTGCCCTTTTCCAGTAAAAGGAACCAGAGCTCCTCTGGGAAATGGCTGATTCTAGGACTGGGGCAGGGAATGTACAGGATAAATTCAGAGCACTTTGTAGGGCCAGAAAGTAAGGAAGTGTTAAAAAAAAAATCCATAACACACACATCACTAGAGGTATGTAAAAGGAGTACAGGACCCAACTGAAAGGTGCAACAATCTGAGCACCAATAAATAAGTAGTATTGGATTGCAAAATAAATACCAAAGGGAATTCCTTGGTGGTTCAGTGGTTAGGACTCTGTGCTTTCACTGCTGAGGGTGTGGGTTCAATCCCTGGCTGGGGAACTAAGATCCTGCATGCCATGTGGCAAGGCCAAATAAATAAATAAATACATACACAAATAATTTTAAAAATTAAAAATGGTTTAAAAAATTAAAAAGTAAAATAAATATCAAAGTATAAAATAAATATCCATGAGTCTATAAAGATATAAATCAATGATTGAGTAAATTCATAAATGGAGGAGAAGAGACAAACCTCCCATGCAGAAGATTTCCAAATAATTTATGTAGATTCTTCTCCATCAAGGAGGAGGAAACTTAAGTCCATACTCCTTATGTTTGGGCTACACATGGTGACTGCATTTCAAAGTACATAGTATGGGAAGCAGGAAAAAGGGAGTAACTTTTTAGTGAGAAACTTAACAAACACTACCTCAGCCAGGTGATCAAGGCGAGCATCAACAGTGATCAATCTTGATGGTATGTACCCCTTTTTAAATTTTATATATTTTAAATTTTTATTTATTTATTTCGGCTGAGTTGGGTCTTCGTTGCTGCACGCAGGCTTTCTCTAGTTGTGGCAAGCAGGGGCTACTCTTTGTTGCAGTGCGCGGGCTGCTCGTTGTGGTGGCTTCTCTTGCTGTGGATCACAGGCTCTAGGCACGTGGGCTTCAGTAGTTGTGGCAGGCGGGCTTCAGTAGTTGTGGCTCGGGAGCTCTAGAGCACAGGCTCAGTAGTTGTGGCGCACGGGCTTAGTTGTTCGGCAGCATGTGGGATCTTAGTTCCCTGACTAGGGATTGAACCTGCATCCCCTGTCCTGGAAGGCAGATTCTCAACCACTGGACCACCAGGGAAGTCCCAGTGGTATGTACCTTTGATATGATATGATGAAAATAACACTTTACTTCTGTTGGCTTCCTTTCAATAACCTGTAACCCTTGTCTCATTACGAGAAAAACGAAGACAAATTCCAATAATGCAGTATCCAACAAAATACCTCCACAGGACTCCTCAAAATCAAGGTTGTTAAAAAGAAGAAAAGTCTGAGAAGTTGCCATGGCCAAGAGAAGCCAAAGGAAACATGACAACTCTGTGTAACGTGATATCCTTCATGGGATCCTGCAACAGAAAAAAAAGACATAGGTTAAAAACTAGGGGAATCTAAATAAACTGTGACTTTATTTAATAATAATGTACTGATATTGGTCTATTAATATTAATAAATGTATCAGACTAAGTTAAGATAATAGTAGGGGAAATTTGATGTGGGGCATATGCAAATTCTGTATTATCCTCTCAATTTTTCTGTAACTCTAAAGCAGTTCTAAAAAATAAAGTCTAAGGACTTCGCTGGCAGTCCAGTGGTTAAGACTCCACACTTCCACTGCAGGGGATGTAGGTTCGATCCTTGGTTGGGGAACTAAGATCCCACATGCCGTGTGGTGTGGCCAAAATAAAATAAAATAAAATAAAAAATAAAGTCTATTAAAAAGGTTGGAATAGGGCTTCCCTGGTGGCGCAGTGGTTGAGAGTCTGCCTGCCGATGCAGGGGACACGGGTTTGTGCCCCAGTTAGGGAAGATCCCGCATGCCGTGGAGCGACTGGGCCCGTGAGCCATGGCCGCTGAGCCTGCGTGTCCGGAGCCTGTGCTCCGCAACGGGAGAGGCCACAACAGTGAGAGGCCCGCATACCGCCAAAAAAAAGAGAAAAGGTTGGAATAAAAGCCACAAAAAAATAAAGGAAGATAAGCTCATATGTAAATAACAGATAAGGAGTGGTGTCAGACTAAAATATAAATCATTGTTGCTTCATATACAGTTTTTTCCTAACATAATGTTTTTTTTGTTTGTTTGTTTTACATCTTTATTGGAGTATAATTGCTTTACAATGGTGTGTTAGTTTCTGCTTTATAAAAAAGTGAATCAGTTATATATATACATATGTTCCCATATCTTTTGCGTCTCCCTACCTCCCACCCTACCTATCCCACCCCTCCAGGCGGTCACAAAGCACCGAGCTGATCTCCCTGTGCTATGCGGCTGCTTCCCACTAGCTATCTATTTTACATTTGGTAGTGTCTATATATCCATGCCACTCTCTCGCTTTGTCACAGCTTACCTTTCCCCCTCCCCGTATCCTCAAGTCCATTCTCTAGTAGGTCTCTGTCTTTATTCCTGTCTTACCCCTAGGTTCTTCATGACATTTTTTTTTCTTAAATTCCATATATATGTGTTAGCATACGGTATTTGTCTTTTTCTTTCTGACTTACTTCACTCTGTATGACAGACTCTAGGTCTATCCACCTCATTACAAATAGCTCAATTTCGTTTCTTTTGATGGCTGAGTAATATTCCATTGTATATATGTGCCACATCTTCTTTATCCATTCATCTGATGATGGACCCTTAGGTTGTTTCCATCTCCGGGCTATTAACATAATGCTTTGCACCACTGAGTAAAAGCATCCAATAGCAAAGTATGTAATGCCTATTCCCTCCAGGTTCCAGCTCTTGGTAGTTTGACTTTTGCATTTTATCCTCTATATAAAGTCAGCAGCTTCAGCCCTCTCTGAGTTCCCTTTCATCAAGCTGCTTTTACCTTTGTTAGGAATTTTATATATTTTTCTAATAGTGCTAATATGTTTGTATTAGAATTGTTAGTGTTGCGTGGAGTCAAATAGATTTCGAGTGCTTTTCCCTCTTAGCCTCTTAGCCTTGTAGTCCTCATAATTGTGTGTGTGTCTGTCTCAGGAATATTTGACCCTGTTCAAAAAGCCTTTCTTAAGACATTGGCTTCCACAACACCACATTTTTCAGGTTTCTCTTTTACCCAAAGGAAAGTCAGTTTTTCCTTGTATTTTGTTCTGTTAAAAGATAAACTAGTGGGAGGTACAAACTATTGAGTATAAGATAGGCTCAAGGTTGTATTATACAACATGAGGAATATAGCCAATATTTTGTAATAACTGTAAATGGAAAGTAACTTTTAAAAATTGTACAAAAATTTTTTAAAACTGAAGTATTTGCTTTGGTCAGATTTTAATAGTCTCTGTCTCATAATAAATGAGTTTGGCCCTTTCACATTTATTGTGAAAAAAATAAACTAAATATTAAAAATTGTAAGAGTTTATTTAGTTTAGGAGGAATAACTCAGGAGCTTGAGCTGAACATACACACACACACTACTATATATAATATAGACAACTGGGACTTCCCTGGCAGTCCAGTGGTTAAGACTCTGCCTTCCGATGCAAGGGGCGCAGGTTTGATCCCTGGTTGGGGAACTAAGATCCCGCATGCCTGCCATGTGGTATGGCCAAAAAAAAAAAAAAAGAAATAAAAAATTCAACAGTCCAGAGAGGACACCCTTGAAAAAATATGTACAAAAGCTACTGTGTGCTATTACACAGATCCTGGCCACATAAGGTCAGTCCACTTAAAACTCTTGAAAGCCCCCCAGTTGTCCACAGATTAAAATCTAAATTTCCATACAATTTACAAGGCCTTTTATGTTCTAGCCTATATTTTACTTTTCCACCTTATCATTCTCTCAGGGTTTTGCTTATGCTTTGCTCTATTCTCAACCTCATCCCAATTCCTGTGTACCTCCAGGCCCCACGAGAGGGAGCATGTACCCCCCTCTCCCTCTAGGCCCAACTCTCCCCCAACTCCTATGATGGTAACAGCAAATATTAAGGATGTGTCAGACCGAGCATTTTACCTTCATTATGCCAGTTAATCCGAACAACCCTATGGGGTAGGTACCTTCATTTTTTTCTTTTACAGGTAGGGAAATTAAGGCACAGAGCTTAAAAGTAACTTGCACAGAGCCACATGTGCAACCGTGGTGGAGCCCTGGTAGGAGCCAGGGAGTCTGTCTTCAAAGTCCACCTTTTAGTCACTCCTGTGGTCTTCACGGAAATGTCATTTTTCCAGGGAGCAGCCCTGATCCCTTAGTTCTAGGTGAAATGTCTTTCACATTGCTGCCTCAGGATTTGGGCTTACCCTATCACAATGTCGTTGTTGGTTTTCTTATCAGTCACCTGACCAGAATGTAAACTCCGTGAAAGAAAGGGGAACCTCTGTTGTTCAAGAGTGTCATTAGTGTGGTAGCATTTACTTTGTCTTGCCTGGGACCCACATTAGGAAATACACCTAGTAACATGTCCAGATAAATATTAATAGCTAAAAAGTTTCAGGAAAGAATTACTAGCTATTGCACAATGCATTCTGGTATTTTCAACACAATTGGGGGTTTTTTTTGTTTGTTTTTTTAAATGCTCCTGGAGACAGACAATTTACTTCACGCTTCATTAATGAGTCAAGACAAAGCTTGAAAAGCACCAACCAAGTGCATTGCCTGGAGCAAAGTTGGTGCATCATAATATCTGCTTAATCATTCATTCATTCTTAAGTCACATGGGCATGTATATTTCATACTCATATATAAAAAGTCAGAGTATTCAAAAATAATGAGTACATTAGTTTTCAAGTTTTTTTGATTTTTGTTCTTTTTTCCTCTCCCCTAAAACTTGTAAATTCTCCCTCTAATTTTGAAACAGCAAAGATAAACTTGGTGTTCCTAAATCCCAAAAGAGGTCAAAGAAGTTAATCCTAAAAGTAAAGGTCGTGAGCAACATCTTTTCTATTGTCTTCTGAACCTCTAGGCAAGAACACTTTTAAGAATTTGTTATCTAAGAATGCAAGGCTTAAGAAACACTGTTATCCAAGGTGATAAAAATGACACTGCCAATCCTTTTCAACTGCAAATTTATAGCCTTGGAGGGATGGAGAACTAGTGCTTGTTTTCTTTCCCGAAGCCCAGATATTAAGGGCAGTCTTTTAGATAAGATAGACGATTTAGACATTTAAGCATTAATATTTTATTTTCATTGCCTTTGGAGAAAACAAAAAGATTCATCAATCTATTATCCAGAAGAGAAGTTGTTCATGAACATTTACTTAAATTTTAAACTGCCAAACAAGAACATGTTTCTTAATCATAATTTACAAAATATTAAGTATAAGTTTTTATAAGTAATATTATTTTCTTTCACCTAATTTTAATTTACAAAGTTATTCAACTCTTAAAAATTTTTATAATTAGATTTACCCTTTCTAAATATATAATTGACTATTGCTATGTGCTTATATTTATTCCTAGATTAGTTTTTTTTTTCTTATTTAATTAAATTAATTTATTTATTGGCCGTGCCAGGCAGCATGTGGGATCTTAGTTCCCTGACCAGAGATTGAAACCGTGCCCCCTTGCAGTGGAAGCGCGGAGTCTTAACCACTGGACTGCCAGGGAAGTCCCCCTAGATTAGTTTTTACGAATGCCTAATACTTTGAGGTAAGCTATTCTGATTATGGAAATCTGAGTATATAATTTATAGATTAAAAGTCAGTTTCCTTGATAAGATTAAGAAGTCTTAATTCTTCAAATCCATTTTAATTATGAAAGAGAAACATTGATAACACCAAGTGTTCTAAGTCAGTGGCTGTCAGACTCTTTGAATAAAAAAAAACTTCATCTCCCATTTCCCTCCCCCCAAAAAATTCCAAATATTTTTTCCCAGTAAAAACATTAATGAAAAAATACCACCACTTATGCTCACTATCATTTTATAAAGCATAAAAAAAAGACATGGGGGGCTTCCCTGGTGGCGCAGTGGTTGAGAGTCCGCCTGCTGATGCAGGGGACATGAGTTCGTGCCCCGGTCCGGGAAGATGCCACATGCCGCGGAGCGGCTGGGCCTGTGAGCCATGGCCGCTGAGCCTGTGCGTCCGGAGCCTGTGCTCCGCAACGGGAGAGGCCACACAGTGAGAGGCCCGCGTACCTCAAAAAAAAGAGAAAGACATGAGGACTTTCCTTGTGGCGCAGTGGTTGAGAATCTGCCTGCCAATGCGGGGGACATGGGTTCGAGCCCTGGTCTGGGAAGATCGCACATGCCGCGGAGCAACTAAGCCCGTGCACCACAGCCATTGAGCCTGTGCTCTAGAGCCCATGAGCCACATGGGCTACTGAATCCCACGCGCCTAGAGCCCGCTGTTCTCCACAAACAAGAGAAACCACCGCAATGAGAAGCCCGCATACCGCAATGAAGAGTAGCCCCCACTCGCCGCAACTAGAGAAAGCTCACGCGTAACAACAAAGACCCAATGCAGCCAAAATAAATAAATAAGTAAATTTATTAAAAAAAAATAAAGATGTTCTCAAATTAAGTTATAGGTCAGATCGGAAAAGACAGTTGGTAGTCATATGATAAATATTTACATATGAACATATGCATGTGTGTTTATATACATAGGTGTACTAGACCAATCTTTTCCTGTTGACTATTGATTAAAAATTTGGCCATATTATAAAAAACCTTAAAATGTGCATAATCTTTGACCCAACAGTTCCATTCCTAACAATTTTTCTATAGAAGTACTCAGATAAGTGCCCAAAGATATATCCGTTTCTTTATTCATTTTTTATTATATTATATTATTTTATTATATTATTCATTCTTTATTATATTTATTGCGTACTGACTGTCTTACACCAATAGAACGTAAGTTTGAGGTCAGGATGTTTTTTTTTTAAAGTATTATTTATTTATGTATTTAGTTATACATTTATTTATTTATGTATTTATTTATTTTGGCTGCGTTGGGTCTTTGTTGCTGCGCGTGGGTTTCTCTAGTTGCGGCGAGCGGGGGCTGCTCCTCCTTGTGGTGCGCGGGCCTCCCATAACGATGGCTTGTCTTTGTTGCGGAGCACAGGCTCTAGGCATGTGGGCTTCAATAGTTGTGGCAGGCGGGGGCTCAGTCGTTGTGGCTTGTGAGCTCTAGAGCACAGGCTCAGTAGTTGTGGCGCATGGGCTTAGTTGCTCCACAGCATGTGTGATCCTCCCGGATCAGGGCTTGAACCCGTGTCCCCTGCATCGGCAGGCAGACTCCCAACCACTGTGCCACCAGGGAAGTCCCAAGGTCAGGAGTTTTTATATGTTCACTTATATATTTCAAATGCTTAAGACAATGCCTGCACAAATATTTGTTCAACAGATGAATGAAATTATTAGCATGTTGGAAGATATATGCTATGGACAAAATAGAACAGGGTAAAGGAGACTGCAAGTTGTGGGAGACAGGAACAAGTTAGAAATTAAAATAGAATGATAGAATGTTAGGGAGAAGCTCTAAGGAGAGGGTGAGGACGGTGTAAAAACTTGAAGGAGGTGAGGATATCTAGCGAGAATTTCCCCAGCAGAGGGAACAGTAAGCACGTGAAGGATTGGAGTAGCAGCAAAACCAGTCTGGTTGGAGCAGAGTGAACAAGTGGCAAAATTAGTAGCTGATGTAACTGATATGATCTCCTTGACAGTGACTTTTCCTCTGAGTGAGACAGAGAGCCGGGGAAGTGTTTTGAGCAAATGAGTGAATGAGTTAACTGATCTTCTTAACGCATTGTTGGGACTTCCCTGGTGGTCCGGTGGAAAGACTCCGCACTTTCACTGCAGGGGGTGTGCGGGCTTGATCCCTGATGGGGGAAGTTCCCGCATGCTACACAGCTTAAAAAAAAAAAGGAATTGGACTGATGTGTTGAGAACAGATGGGTGGGGATGAGGATGGGCCAAGGCTGGAAGCAGAGATCATTTTAAAGGTTATGGCATAATTCAGGTGAGAAATAATAGTGTCTCCGATTAGGGTGGTAGCAGCGAAGGACGGATTCTGAATATATTTTATAGATAGAACGAACAGAATTTCCTGATGACTTGAATATGAGTTAGAAGGGAAAGACAGGAGTCAAGGATAATTCCAAGGCTTCAGCCTGAAGAACTGGAAGAACAGGGTTGGCATTAGCTGAGGTAGACAAGCCTGCAGGTGGTGATGCAGGATAAAGTATGTAGATGAGAAATTCTATTTTGGACAATATAAACTTTTATTTTTATTTTTAAAAATAAATTTATTTATTTATTTTTGGCTGCATTTGGAGCATGGCCTCTAGGCACGTGGGCTCAGTAGTTGTGGCTCGCGGGCTCCAGAGCGCAGGCTCAGTAGTTGTGGTGCACGGGCTTAGTTGCTCCGCGGCATGTGGGATCCTACCGGACTAGGGCTCGAACCCGTGTGCCCTGGGACTCTCAACCACTGCGCCACCAGGAAAGCCCCTCAATTTAAATTTTAACGGATGAATAATCCAAGTGAAAAATGGGCAAAAATATTTCTAAAAGAAGTTTAAATAGCCATGAAGCATATGAAAAATGGTGAATTATGTTAAAAGTACAGTATATTAAGTAAAAACAATTATGCATTTCTCCCTAATGGATTAGGAAAAACAAAAATGATACTGGTGAAACATCATTTTGTGTGGTGGGGAAAAATGGTATTTAGTGTAGTGTTAGAGGGCTCTGCAATGAGTGCTGTATTGTTTGAGAATATTGACGTGTCATATTACAAAATAAAGACAAACAGAACTGATAAGAGTCTTAAGCACAGTATAGGGGAGGAAAAGTTTTCCTTGAAACTCTTATGGTCTCTGGCTGTGTCTTAAAATTAAACTGACAAAGATTAACAGGAGAAAAGCATACAAATTTATAAATCAATGTTTCATGTGAGGGGACTCCCTGGCAGTCCAGTAGTTAGAGCTCTGCACTTCTGCTGCAGGGAACACGGGTTGGATCCCTGGATGGGGGATCCCTGCATGCCTCACAAGGAGACCAAAAAAAAAAAAAAAACGTTTCATGGGACACAGAAGTCTTCATAAGGAAATGAAGACCCAAAGAAACAGTTAGACCTGAGTATTTTTATGCTAAGTTTGAGGGCAGTCCAGTAGAAATAAGATAATTTAAGGAGTATGAGGTCAACGTAGGAAACTGGGGGAATTTAACAAGATCTGTTAGGATTCTTCTGGGTGTTCCTTTGTCATAGGAAATAAGGATGCCCCTCTCCTCTGGGTCTAGAGAGGGCATTTCTAACATGAGGGTCTTATGACCTATTTCAGGGAAGAAGGGTGGGGGAAGGTCAGAGTGACCTTCCTGCTTCTGCCCTTTGCTTTTTTTTTTTGCCATGGCACACGGCTAGTGGGATCTTAGTTCCCCAGCCAGGGATTCAACCCGGGAGTGTGGCGTCCTAACCACTGGACCACCAGGAAATTCCCTGCTCTTTTCTCAAATTTCTTTAGCTTACAACATTCAATATGGCCAAGGTGACATATTTTGGGGTACTGTGTCATGAAACTCATCACCAGATAGCAACTTATAAATAGTATATAGTGTATAACTTAAGTATATGTATATGACTTATAGAAACTGATGAGATGTGGACAACACTCATTGGAAGTGTTAATATACCTAATGAATAAGTAAGAGGCTCCTGAGACCCAGAATTCATTAGGTACACTAAATACGAGTAAGTTAGTAACCTATAAGACATACTAAAGGTGATGGAAAAATGGAATATATGATGGAACAAACAAAAGTGGTCCTTATAGGGAATTCCCTGGTGGTTCAGTGGTTAGGACTCCACGCTTCCCCAGCAGGGGGCATGGATTTGATTCCTGGTCAGGGAACTAAGATCCCATGCCTCACGGTGTGGCCAAAAAGAAAAAAAAAGAAAAATAAAAACCAAAAATGGTACTTACAGTTGAAGGGGATGGAAAGACCAAGTATGAATAGAAGTCATGGCAACTCTAGGCTGACAGCTATGTCATCCCCCAGTTGGTAACCCATTGGTGACACTCATTATGTTTCCATCCTGTTCCCACTTGTGCTCTACCCTAGCAGACTAAGTGGCAATCATAGCTGTGGGCAGATGTACTTGCTCCTGTATCTCCCTGACAGAGCAGGTATATGACGTTCCAGGCATCTGCTCTGCCCCCTTGTTCAAAACTCAACTCTGGTCCTCATGAATATACATCAGTGGAAAATGCTGATGTGGCCGAGAGGGGCAGTGAGAGACAAGACACGAACGTTGAATAACCCAGGCGTCAGGTAGCATGGTCCTTCCACTCTACTTTACACCTCATTTTAAGTATGTTAACCCACTCTATCTCTTTTCCCTTGATTCTCACTGTGTTTCACATTGATTTGAGAAATGCCGTTTGAGCATCTTCATTTGGCTTGTGAGCCTTTCATTTCTACAGCCTCTTGGATGGCATGACTGGTAGTGTGTTTGGAGGCTACCATTGCATCTAGTTAATACCCCCCCACCACAGGATGTAAGTTGTACAACCTTTTAGAAGAACATCTATTAATTTTTTTAATTAATTAATTGATTGATTATTTTTTTGACCAAGCCGCGTGGCTTCCGGTATCTTAGTTCCCCGACCAGGGATTGAACCTTAGCCCTCAGCAGTGAAAGCGCGGAGTCCTAACCAGGGGACTGCCAAGGAATTCCCTCGAAAAACCTTTTAGGTTATATGGCAGAATATTAGCCTTATACAGGATTTATAAAACGACTTCAAGTATTCCCATGAAAATCCTACTTCTAGGCATTTACACTAAAGTCAAACACATGCAATGATGTGTAAAAGGTGGTTTACTCCAGCATTGTTCATAATTGTGAAAATTGCTTAAAAAAAAAAACCCAAAATCTAAACGTCAGCTGATAATTACTACCTTATTTAGGGCTGCTGGTCCTGGAAAAAGAAAAAACTTCAAACTAAAGGAATTGCAATGAATGGAGAGAACAATGCTAAGGACAGAGCTGACTGTAGCTCTGTCGGAAAGAACTTGAGTGGTGTGGATACCGACTGCTGCAGAGAGGTCTTGCTGCTGATAACAAATGGTGGTAGCTGATAAAACACAAAAAGTTGTCTTTAATAATTGACACACATACACACACAAAACCCCTTGAAACTGGTGATAAAATTTGGTACATTCTGATAGAGTTTCACAACTGTTTGACTTTGGGTTACATTGTAGTAACGTGATATCTTTCTGTGGTATTACTTGTTAACTTTTCCCAGACAGGCAAATAGATAAAGTGATTTTAGATGATTTGATGGGTAGCACCTAAGACAGTAAAATTCATGAAAATCAACAGAGATCTTATTTGTGTGTTTACATCCAGAACCAAAGCACTTAATTACTTACCACTTGGACCATATGGTCTGACGTGTGTATTTGTGGAAAGCAAGTCTGTCTGGTGTAACCAAGAACCCCTATTGCTCTCTGAAGGTGGATTTAAGAATGTGGCTTTGGAGGCTAAAACTAGTAGGCTGAATAGCTAACCCCCCCATAGATGTCCATATCCTAAACCCCCAAACCTGTGAATATGTTACCTTATATGCCAAAGGGACCTTATCAATTCAATTAAGTTAAGGATCTTGAGATGGGAAGATTATCCTCAATTGAGGTGATGTAATCACAAAAGTACTTACAAGTGATAAAGGAGATCAGAGTCAGAGCTATGTGAGGATGTTACTCTGCTGGCTTTGAAAATGGAAAAAGAGGTCACTAGCCAAGGAATGTAGACAGACACTAGAAGCTGGAAAAGGCAAGGAAACAGATTCTCCCCTAGAGCCTCCAGAAAGAACACAGCTCTAAGCTATACCTTGATTTTAACCCATTAAAACCTGTTTCAGACTTCTAACCTCCAGAACAGTAAGATAATAATTTGTGTTGCTTTAAGACGCTAAATTTGTGGTAATTTTTTTTTTTTTTTTTTTTTTGTGGTTACGCGGGCCTCTCACTGTCGCGGCCTCTCCCGTTGCGGAGCACAGGCTCCGGACGCAGAGGCCCAGCGGCCATGGCTCACGGGCCCAGCCACTCTGCGGCATGTGGGATCTTCCCGGACCGGGGCACGAACCCGTGTCCCGTGCATCGGCAGGCGGACTCTCAACCACTGCGCCACCAGGGAAGCCCTTGTGGTAATTTTTTACAGCGGCAATAAGAAACTAATACCCTGAGTCAAAAGAAAACAATTTAGAATAGTGCTTCTCAACCTGTCTATGGTGAGGATTTAGCTTGTTGTTTTAATCTCCAATCACAGACCAAAATACTTACAAGGTAACATTGAAAGATTACTAGAAATTAAAATTTAAAAACATACAAAATCAAGCCCCACTGAAAAATAATGGATTCATGTGGCCTAACATTACTTTGTCAAATTGCTCTAAACATTCCTTAATATTTACTCTTGTTTTCTGTACTGGTGTCCTCAAGTAACAATTTGCAGATAGGCATAGGTTTACAGCCCACACTTGGAGTAGATTTTGGATCAGGAGGCTTTAATATTGAATAGTGTACATTTGAGGTGACACTGCCTAGAGATCTCAGCAGAACATCTAGACCTCAATTTGTGATCATCACACAGGAGGTGCAAAACGCTGCACTAGGAGTTTCTGACTACCTGATTCTGACCATTACTGAAAATGTTCCTTTTTCTTTTATTTATTTATTAATTATTTGACCACACCAGGTGGCATGCAAGATGTCAGTTCCCTGACCAGGGATCAAACCAATGCCCCCTGCATTGGGAGTGCAGTCTTAACCACTGGACTGCCAGGGAAGTCCTTCCTTTTTCTTTTTTAAAGAAAAAATGTATTTGCTATAGTCCAAAATAATGTGAACAACAGAAACGTACATTTCTAAGAAAAGGTACAAATGGCTTAAAAAAAAAATCAACCTTAGTAATTAAAGAAGTCCAGGGAATTCCCTGGCGGTCCAGTGGTAAGGGCTCCACGCTTCCACTGCAGGGGGCAAGTGTTCGATCCCTGGTCAGTGAACTAAGATGCCACATGCCATGCAGCGCAGCCAAAAAAAAAAAAAAAGAATAAAAAAAAGTCCAAATGAAGTTATAAAGGATATATCAGTTACATCTCATCTTAAAAAGTTAAAGAAGGAAAGAGAATATCCAAGCCCAGCCAGAGTTATTAAAACTAAACTCCCGGGCTTCCCTGGTGGCGCAGTGGTTGGGAGTCCGCCTGCCGATGCAGCGGACACGGGTTCGTGCCCTGGTCTGCGAAGATCCCACATGCCGCGGAGTGGCTGGGCCCGTGAGCCATGGCCGCTGAGCCTATGCGTCCGGAGCCTGTGCTCCGCAACGGGAGAGGCCGTGACAGTGAGAGGCCCACGTACCGCAAAAAAAAAAAACCAAAAAAACCCACTAAACTCTCGTTCACTAGTTCTGGGAGTATAAATTGATAAATTATCTAAAACAGTTTATCCCAAAGAATTAAGGCCCTTAACAGTTTTTATGTACATTGAATTGATAATTAGACATAACTTAGTAAGCACATAATATGAAATGCAGATAGAATTTAATTTGTCATGTCATGAAATGCAGTTAAAGGCATAATTATTTAGTGTCTAAAGATTAAAAGAAACATTCCTAAATGAGTGGAAAATGGTATATTAATACAAAGTGATATTATTTCATACTCATTAGGGTGATTCTAAGGGATTTTATTCATTATTGTTTTCTTTTGGTACTGAGAGAAAATTCTCAAGCTGTTAAATGCCAAGAATGAGGTGTTAACAGGATGTAAGATATGCTACAGGGACTCCCCTAGCAGTCCAGTGGTCGGGACTCTGAGCTTCCACTGCAGAAGTCCCAGTTTCCGTCCCTGGTCTGGGAACTAGGACCCCGCAGTCTGCACGGCCAAAACAAACAAACACACAAAGCATGCTACAAATATTAACCCTGTGGACCTTTTGAATTTTTCTCCTGATGTCCCCTAACTACTCCTACTCAGACTATAGTTCTTGCTAATTGCCCACCCACCAAAAATAATTATAAATAAATAAATAATATACTTAATAGTAAAATACACCTAAGGAAGTGAAAAATCTCTAATTTTTTTCTTGATGTCTACCTCAATTTAAAAAATTTTCTTTCCACGGCTTCCCTGGTGGCACAGTGGTTAAGAGTCTGCCGGGGGATGCAGGTTCGAGCCCTCGTCCGGGAAGATCCCACATGCTGCGGAGCGGCTGGGTCCGTGAGCCATGGCCGCTGAGCCTGCGCGTCCGGAGCCTGTGCTCCGCAACGGGAGAGGCCACGACAGTGAGGGGCCCGCGTACCGCAAAAAAAAAAAAAAAAAAAATTTCTTTCTGAAAATTTATTTTTAGTGTGCTGGCTTTGCAGGTGCCCTCAGCAAATTTATACTCTATTTATTTGGGTAATCCCTCATTGCTGCGTCATTCCTCTCTTCTCTAGAGACTACTAAGAGAGTTGTGCATGGTCACCAGGGTGTGCGTTATAATTAGTATGAGAAATCTCAATGAATTTTCCTTAATTCTTGAAGAGTCTTCTCAACTTTTCTATGTCCACACTAACGCTATGGCTTGCTATCATGTTTAGAGAGGATGGAGGATGTGTCTACAATTCAGCTGAGTTAGAAAATGTTAAAAGACAAAAAACAAGACAAAACAAAAAACCCCAGGTCTTTTTATTACAAGAAAAGGAGCTCATATATGTACAAATATCAGTAGGAGGTTGTGAGTGAGGTAGAGCATCACGGTTGGAGAAACTTCATTATTTTTTGAAGTCCTCCTTAGTTCTTAAAATGTTTCCCCAGTTCTTTACCTATGGGACTTTGTTTTGCCACTTCTATGTCCCTAATACTTAAAACAGTTTTTTTAGACACTCAGTAGATATTTGTTCACTGATTGCCAGCAGCATCCAATTCACTTTGTGCTTTGGTGGTCAAGAGTATGTTGTTTAAGTAACTTTTTGCTGATAATAAAATTCAAAAAACATTTGTTATAAAAATTTGAAAAATACAGAAATTTACCCAAAAAATTACTAATAAATAGCAATTGTTAATGTATTGATATCCATCTTTCCAAATTTTTTTCTGTACACATTTTTATAAAATTGGATTCTTTTCTATATATTTCTTTTTTTTGCTTAAATTACTAAGGATAAGTTTTTCTTTTTTTATTTCTTTTTTGGCCACGCCACATGGCTTGTGGGATCTTAGTTCCCCAACCAGGGATTGAACCCAGGCCCTCAGTAGTAAGAGTGTGTAGTCCTAACCACTGGACCGTCAGGGAATTCCTAAGGATGAGTTTCACGCTGTTATGTATTCTTTTACAACATTATGTATGGCTGAGTAATAATAAAACTTATGAATGTTCCGCAACGCATTTAGTGTTGTACAGTTTGGTTGTTTGTAAGTTTTCTCTATAGTAAATAATACTAAAATGAATACATTTGTAATTCTTTGTCCACTCTCATTACTTAATTCACTCAACAAATATTTATCAAGTACCCATCATCTGTCCCTGCCCTTTTGTAGTTTATATTCTAGTGGTTAAGAATACTATTCTAGGGGAATTCCCTGGCGGTCCAGTGGTTAGGATGCGGTGTGTTCAGTGCTGTGGGCCCAGGTTTGATCCCTGATCGAGGAACTAAAATGCTGCATGGCACAGCCAACCAAAAAAAAAAAAAAAAAAAAGTGGAATTTCTGAGCAAAGTACATGAGCATTTTTAAAAATTTATTTTAAAAATTTTTGGTAAAATGCACATAATATAAAATTTATTGTTTAATCATTCTTAAGCGTATGGTCCAGTGGCAGTAGGTACAGTCACATTGTGCTACCATAACCACCAGCCATTTACAGAACTGTTTTCATCTTGCAAAACAAAAACTCTATATCATTAAACCATAACTCTCCATTCCCCATTCTTTCCTCCCCCAATCCCTGTAACCACCATTCTGCTTTTGTCACTATGAATTTGACTACACTAGGTACCTCATATGAGAAGGACACAATAGTTTTAAAACTTTTAATATATTTGCAAACTTTTATTCTAGGTATGTTATATTAATGTATATATATACATTAATATATATATTATATATATATAACATATTAATGTATCAGAGCTGAGTGTAATAATATTTGTTTCCTTGCTTCCTCATTTTTTTTCACTTTTATAATTGGATAGACAGACATTGTATTGCTTTAATTTGCTTCTTTTTTTTGAATTTTATTTAATTTATTTTTTTATAAAGCAGGTTCTTATTAGTTATCTATTTTATACATATTAGTGTATATACGTCAATCCCAATTTTAATTTGCTTCTTCTTTTTTTTTTTTTTGCGGTACGCGGGCCTCTCACTGTCGTGGCCTCTCCCGTTGCGTGGCTCTGGACGCACAGGCTCAGCGGCCATGGCTCACGGGCCCAGCCGCTCCGCGGCATGTGGGATCCTCCCGGACCGGGGCACGAACCCGCATCCCCTGCATCAGCAGGCGGACTCTCAACCACTGCGCCACGAGGGAAGCCCTAATTTGCTTCTTTTATTTCTAAATTCTCTCTTTTTTTTAATTTTTAGATTGAAGTATAGTTGCATTAGTTTCTGGTGTACAGCAAATTATTCAGTTGTATATATATATATATATATATATACGTTTGTATATTCTATTTAATATTCTTTTCCATTATAAGTTATTACAAGATATTGACTATAGCTCCCTGTGCTATACAGTAGGACTTTGTTGTTTATCTGTTTTATATATAGTAGTTTGTATCTGCTAATCCCCTTCCCCTCTTTGGTAACCATAAGTTTCTTTTCTATTTTCTATGTCTGAGTCTGGTTTGGTTTTTTGTTTGTTTTTTTGTTTGTTTTTGGCCACACTGCATGGCTGGTGTTGCCCAGCCCAGTATTGAACCCGTGCCCCTGCGTTGGACGGGTAGAGTCCTAACCACTGGACTGAGAGGGAATCCCATGTTTCCGTTTTGTAAATAAGTTCATTTGTACCATATTTTAGGTTCCACATATAAGTGAAATTGTATGATGTTTGTCTTTGTGTGGTTTACTTCACTTAGTATGATAATCTCTAGGTCCATCCATATTGCTTAATTTGCTTCTTTTTACGATCGAAGTTGAATATTTTTTATGCTTATGATCACAATAATTCTGTTGAACTGATATATTTCTCATTTTATTGATTAGAAAACCAAAGGCCAGAGAAACAATTTTTCTAGGACCTCACTGCCAGTAAGTGATAAGAGCTGAGATTTTAATCCAAGTCCATGACTTCAGAACTGGTTCTATAATATTTAGCCATATTGTCTTGCTTTTGATTTTCTAATTAGGGCTGAAAGTCCAGAATTACAATGTTTTTTTGTTTGTTTATTTTGTTTTTGTGTGTTTTATTTTTTAATTAAAATTTTTTTTATTTTATACAATTTTGAAAGGTTACTTTCCATTTACAGTTATTACAAAATATTGGCTATATTCCCTGTGTTGTACAATACATCCTTGAGCCTGTCTTATACCCAGTAGTTTGTACCTCCCACTCTCCCACCCCTATATTGCCCCTTCCCACTCCCCTAGAATTATAGTGTTTTTGTTTGTAGAACCTTTAAATAAGGTCAAATTTAA
>NW_020176571.1:6865152-6865453 GCF_003031525.2 Neophocaena asiaeorientalis asiaeorientalis
AGTGAGTGCCTTCATGATATCTCAGGCCATTCATATTCTGTTTAATAAATGGCCATGCTTGTATTCAAGGTATGATTTAAATGAACTCAGACTCTTGCATCTTTCCGTACAGAGGAGAGCGCTAACTTCATTAACTTGAGATGTCTGTCTTTTCTTTTTTTTTTTTTCTTTCTTTCTTTTTTTTTTCTTTTTGGCCGTGCCACATGGCATGCGGGATCTTAGTTCCCCAACCATGGATCGAACCCACACCCCCCTGCAGTGGAAGCCTGGAGTCTTAACCACTGGACTGCCAGGGAAGTCC
>NW_020176571.1:6865754-6900675 GCF_003031525.2 Neophocaena asiaeorientalis asiaeorientalis
AAAAAAAAAGGTGGGAGAGAAACTGACCAAGATTCAGAGAGCCTGGTGTAAAGGGTTTGAGTTTATGAATGGTTATAATTTCAGGGCAATGACTTGTGACCCCAAATCATTCATGACACTAGAAACCATCCTCCTTCCCACCACTCTCAATTTAAAAGTTTCAATTGATAAATTTTCATAAAACAGTTGCTTACTGTTTATAAAAATGAAAGGCAATCAAATATATATCTATATATACTCTTTCCATCTACGAATACTGCAGTAATAAAATTATGTTTTATATATAGTAGTTTGTATCTGCTAATCCCCTTCCCCTCTTTGGTAACCATAAGTTTCTTTTCTATTTTCTATGTCTGAGTCTGGTTTGGTTTTTTGTTTGTTTTTTTGTTTGTTTTTGGCCACACTGCATGGCTGGTGTTGCCCAGCCCAGTATTGAACCCGTGCCCCTGCGTTGGACGGGTAGAGTCCTAACCACTGGACTGAGAGGGAATCCCATGTTTCCGTTTTGTAAATAAGTTCATTTGTACCATATTTTAGGTTCCACATATAAGTGAAATTGTATGATGTTTGTCTTTGTGTGGTTTACTTCACTTAGTATGATAATCTCTAGGTCCATCCATATTGCTTAATTTGCTTCTTTTTACGATCGAAGTTGAATATTTTTTATGCTTATGATCACAATAATTCTGTTGAACTGATATATTTCTCATTTTATTGATTAGAAAACCAAAGGCCAGAGAAACAATTTTTCTAGGACCTCACTGCCAGTAAGTGATAAGAGCTGAGATTTTAATCCAAGTCCATGACTTCAGAACTGGTTCTATAATATTTAGCCATATTGTCTTGCTTTTGATTTTCTAATTAGGGCTGAAAGTCCAGAATTACAATGTTTTTTTGTTTGTTTATTTTGTTTTTGTGTGTTTTATTTTTTAATTAAAATTTTTTTTATTTTATACAATTTTGAAAGGTTACTTTCCATTTACAGTTATTACAAAATATTGGCTATATTCCCTGTGTTGTACAATACATCCTTGAGCCTGTCTTATACCCAGTAGTTTGTACCTCCCACTCTCCCACCCCTATATTGCCCCTTCCCACTCCCCTAGAATTATAGTGTTTTTGTTTGTAGAACCTTTAAATAAGGTCAAATTTAAACTTTTTGGCCGTGCCACATGGCATGCGGGATCTTAGTTCCCCAACCATGGATCGAACCCACACCCCCCTGCAGTGGAAGCCTGGAGTCTTAACCACTGGACTGCCAGGGAAGTCCCTGTTTTTCTTTAATTAACAATAATCTTTTGGGTTTCCCTGGTGGCGCAGTGCTTAAGAATCCGCCTGCCAATGCAGGGGACATGGGTTTGAGCCCTGGTCCAGGAAGATCCCACGTGCTGCAGAGCAACTAAGCCCGTGAGCCACAACTACTGAGCCTGTGCTCCAGAGCCCGCGTGCTACAACTACTGAGCCTGTGTGCCACAACTACTGAAGCCCATGTGCCTAGAGCCCACAGTCCGCAGCAAGAGAAACCACCGCAATAAGCCTGCGCACTGCAACTGAGTAGCCCCCCCTCAAAAAAAAAAAAAAAGAGTAGCCCTCCCTCACCACAACTAGAGAAAAGCCTGCTCACAGGCAATGAAGACCCAATGCAGCCAAAAAAAAAAAAAAAGGTGGGAGAGAAACTGACCAAGATTCAGAGAGCCTGGTGTAAAGGGTTTGAGTTTATGAATGGTTATAATTTCAGGGCAATGACTTGTGACCCCAAATCATTCATGACACTAGAAACCATCCTCCTTCCCACCACTCTCAATTTAAAAGTTTCAATTGATAAATTTTCATAAAACAGTTGCTTACTGTTTATAAAAATGAAAGGCAATCAAATATATATCTATATATACTCTTTCCATCTACGAATACTGCAGTAATAAAATTTATCAAGATGAAAAAATAGGTGGTATAAAATAATGTAAAATGATAAACTGTTCTCAAAAAGCTTGAAAATTATTTGGGTGACAAACAAGCTAATCCTTCTATAGCAGTTGAAAAATCTCTTAATGGTTTGGCCAAAACAAAACATAGAACCAAACAGAAATTGATGTATGCTGCCTTGTTTAGACTGCTCAGTAACCTACTTGCCTTTACATGTGTAGTTCTTTCAGCCCTGAATGTCTTACTGAGAAATGTCTGCTAAGCTTTGAAGTTTTCTCCACTGTGAACACTTTGTGTGTGCTTACCTTTCGGCGGGCTCTGTGTTGAGCACTTTAAACACATCATCTTACCAGATTCCTATGGCAAATTAGAAGGCAGGTTTCTCTTTTCAGTTGAGGAAACAAAATTTAGGAAGGTTAAGTGACATGTCCAATGTCACAGAGCTAATAAGTACGGGAACAGAAATTACCCAGTCAGTCTGATTTCTGACTTTTAATCAGGAAGGTCAAAGTTAGTGGAACAAAATTCAGTCCTAGAGCTGAAAACAGATGGGGAGTGTAGATCAACCTCCCCAGGAGGGGTTTTCCCTCCCCGGTTTGGTTTTCCACCTGGCTGTGGATATAGTTTAGTAGAACTCTACCTGTGTATTTGTCTAATTAGACTATGAATGACAAGACTTTCAATTACTAATAATATGTTCCTAGCACCCATCTCAGCGCATTGCACATAATGGATGCTTAATAAATGTTTGTTAAAAGAATAAATGTGTGCCTCCTTTCCACTCAGTCTACTGCTGACAAATCTCAGATTGTTGTAGAGTTAGGTCCATGCGTGGGTAATCTTCCTTTTGTGAATTTTTTTCTGAGAGAGCAGAACTGCGGAAGAGAAAAAAAAAAATCTGTGCTTTTGTATCCAATTGCCTTTGAGGAGCTGGGAAGAGAGCAATTCACACCTGATTATCTTACCTCAGATAAATTAGCAGCACCTGAATTGCTGGGCAGTCAGGCGCTAGAGCTCTCTGCAGCCCCACTAGCCAGCTTCACCTCAGCTCAGGGGCCATGCTTCCTTCACTGCCAGGCTTGGCTCTAGGCCTCCTGTTAATCCTGGCCTTGGGCCAGACATTCCAATTCCAAGAACGTGTCCTTCTTCAGTCTCTGGGCTTAGACAAAGAGCCTTCACCCAAGAAGTTCCAACCTGTGCCTTCCATCTTGAAGAGAATTTTCCAGGATCAAGAGGCAGCAGCAACCACTGGCGTCTCTCAAGACTTGTGCTACGTGAAGGAGCTGGGTGTCAGTGGGAACATACTCCGACTTCTCCCAGATCAAGGTGAGGACATTGGAGTCTTTCCTAGAGATGAATCTGGTGTGAAGAAAGGAATAAAGGGGAAGTAACAATTACCGAGGGGTTCATGGACGGCCACGTACTGGTAATTTACACATTTTATCTTATTTAATCCCAACCACTGTCCCGAGAGGAAGGCAGGTATGCTTATCAAGTTTTTAACAATAAGGAAATTGAGGCTCAGACAGTAGATAACCTGTAACCTATTCGAGATCATACAGCTAGTATGTGAACAAAGCCAGGATTCAAAATGTTTTTTTCTGAATCAACAGCTTTGAGCTACAATTTAGGTGGAGGTGTGAGGGTGGAATTAGGGCTCAGTCTCCCACTCCTGAGCCCCAAATTTACTCACCCTGGTCCTCTGGGCTCAGTTTGCCCGGGACTTTTGCTTCCTGCTCCATACCTTCCCATTACTTTTGCTGGGTAGAAAAGACTATTCTTTTTTTTTTTTTTTGCGGTACACAGGCCTCTCACCGCTGTGGCCTCGCCCGTTGCAGAGCACAGGCTCCGGACGCGCAGGCTCAGCGGCCATGGCTCACGGGCCCAGCCACTCCGCGGCACGTGGGATCTTCCCGTACCGGGGCACGAACCCGTGTCCCCTGCATCGGCAGGCGGACTCTCAACCACTGCGCCACCAGGGAAGCCCAGAAAAGACTATTCTTGATTTGTAAATACAAGACGATAATATCGTCATACCCTTCAGTTAATTCAGTAATTTGCCAAACTGACCACCCACCAAAAATTACGCAGATCAACTGTTACAAGTTGATTCTCCAGCCTAGTTCCTGCCCCTCACACCCCCACCTGATTCTTTTCTTTTTAATGTCTTTTAAAATTTTATTTATTTACTTTTGGCTGCGTTGGGTCTTCGTTGCTGCGCGCGGGCTTTCTCTAGTTGTGGCGAGCAGGGGCTACTCTTCATTGCAGCGCACAGGCTTCTCACTGCGGTGGCTTCTCTTGTTGCAGAGCAGGGGCTCTAGGCGCATGGGCTTCAGAAGCTGTGGCACGTGGACTCAGTAGTTGCAGCTCGCGGGCTCTAGGGCACAGGCTCAGTAGTTGTGGCACACGGGCTTAGTTGCTCCGTGTCATGTGGGGTCTTCCAGGACCAGGGCTCGAACCCGTGTCCCCTGCATTGGCAGGCGGATTTTCAACCACTGTGCCACCAGGGAAGTCCCCCCAACCCGATTCTTATTCAAAGTCAGAGATGGGTGTTGTAATCTGCATTTCTATATAGCCTCCCAGGTGGTTGAGGTGGGAGGGATTGAGAGCCCTGGCTGGTTAGTTTTACAGCAACTGGAAATAAGATTTGAGTCCAAGAAGCATTTATTGGATGCCTACTAAGTGCCGGCAACTGTGTAAGACCGTGAGAGTACAGAGATGAATGACAAAGTCAGCTTTTTAAGAGTTTATAGAAGACACATCAACAAACAGATGACTTCCATACATTGTGCTAAGTGTCACGTTAGATGCCTTGGGGGTGGGGCTTCAGGGACAATTCC
Organism: Neophocaena asiaeorientalis asiaeorientalis; assembly: GCF_003031525.2. Taxonomy (NCBI): domain Eukaryota; kingdom Metazoa; phylum Chordata; class Mammalia; order Artiodactyla; family Phocoenidae; genus Neophocaena; species Neophocaena asiaeorientalis. The sequence continues at coordinate 6,870,518 of NW_020176571.1, forward strand.
TGGAGGAAGGTTAAGAGGTGAGGGGAGCTGGTGTGAAGGGTTTTCCAAGGAGAGAGTAGGAAATAGCTGAGGCTACTTCCTTCCCTTCACCATGGAAAAAATAACTTGTAATTTTTGTGATGATCAAAATTCTATCTAATGGTACAGGAAAAGGACACGATCTCATTATCACTCCTCCCTAATGCTCCCCCTAGAGAAAACCACCATTAATAGTTGATGTATATTCTTCTAGACTTTTCTTCTTTGCATATATATAATATAAACTTGTAATTTTTTATAAATGGGATCATACTGTACCTTCCTCCAATATTATGAACATTTTGTTCAAGTCAGAACATATAGTCAACTTATCCCTGTTTTAATGGTTATATGATATTCATTGTATAGACATGCTACAGTTTATGTAACTGATGCCCTGTTGATGAACGTAAACATAATAGTGCAGCTTTATATCCATTTGCGTGTGTGTGTGTGCGCACGCTTTTTCTATTATTTCCCTGGATAAGTTCTTAGAAGGGGATTGTTGTGTCAAAGGGTAGGCACATTTATACTGTTTTGTTTTTTTTTTACATTTATACTTTTGATGTACAGCAAATACCCTTTAAAATTTATACTCCACGTTGAGTGTATGAGAATTCTCACTTACTTTGACAGTAGTCTCTTTAAAATAGAAACTTATTGAAATAAAATGTACATTCAGAAAAGTGCATACATTGTACAGAACAGCTCAATGAAGTTTTGCAGAATAACTAGCCCCAGATCAAGAAACAGTACGTGACCAGCACCCCAGAGGATCCTTCATGCCCCCTTCTGTTAATCACTACTTCTCTACAAGGGTAACTGCTATCCTGACATTGCATATTAGTTTTGCCTGGTTTTGAACTTCATGTAAGTGGAACTGTGGAATGTATCCATTTTCGTGCCTGGCTTCTTTCACTCAACATTACATTTGTGAGATTTATCCATGTTGTGTGTATTTGTAGTTCATTTTCATTGCTGTCTAGGATTTTATTCTGTTAGTATATGACAGTGTACTTCTTCGTGCTGCACTGGGTGGCCATTCGGTAACAACACTCTTTTAGCTTTTAATTTTTGTTAATCTGGTAGCAAAACATGATCTCGTTGTTTTAATATGTTTCTTTAATAAGGTGGAACGATGCCCTTTCAAATGGATAATGAATCATTTATTTATTTATTTAAGACTTAGAACATAGTCTTTTTTTTCTTCCAGCTTTATTGAGATATAATTGACATACAGCACTGTATAAGTCTAAGGTGTACAGCACAATGATTTGATTTACGTATACCACAAAACAATTATCTCAGTAAGTATAGTGAGGGAAGTCCCTGGCGGCCCAGTGGTTAGGACTTGGCGCTTTCACTGCCATGGCTTAAGTTCGATCCCTGATTGGGGAACTAAAAATCCCAGAAGCCGCGCTGTGCAGCCAAAACAACAACAATAAACCCAATAAGTAGAGCGAACATCCACTGTCTCAGATAGATACAAAGTCACAGAAACAGAAAAGAAATGTTTTCCTTGTGCTAGAAACTTAGAATTTACTTACTCTTTTATACACGACATACAGCAGTATTGACTATATTTATCATGTTTATTATCTTAAAATGTGAATCATTCATTTTTATTTTTCAAATAATTGTATTACTATTTGAAAATGTATACATTAAATTTTCAAATTTATACATTAAATAATGTATACATTATTTACACATTATGACCCTTTTCCTGTTGAGGATTCTCTTCCTTAATGATTTGTGAGGCCTCTTAATCGTCTGTAAAAGCTCTTTATAGACATATTACAAGTATTCTTGGTTGTTCTTTCAGCTTTTAATTTTGTTCATGATGTTTTTTGAATATAGAAGCCTTTTATTTTCACGTTTTCAAATCTGTTCATCTTTTTCTCTCTGTCTTTTGGGTTTTTTTTCATGCCTAAGGAATGTGATTTAGTGATACGAGTAAAAAGTAAGACTAATATGTTAGAATTAAAGCTGTGAACAGGAGAGATCAACTGTTCACAGAGGTTGAGAAGGATAAGCCCTGTGAAAACATCCCTGCATTTGCTGGTTAGTCAACACTTAAAGATGTTTATTTCAGTGGACCAGTAAGGGTAAGAGAGTTGGACAATAACAAGAATATATGTTAAGCAGTAGAGACAGCAAACATAGACTAATCTTTTTAAGAAGATGCTCAATGAAAAGAAACGGAGAGATGATATAGTAGACTTGAACAGGAACCTGGGTAATTTTAAATGCTTTTTAATTTTGTTGTTTTTTTAAATGAGCTTGAAGAGGCATTGTGGTGGAATGGTTAGAATACCTGGGTTTCCACTGTAATTTCTCCACAAGCTGAATGAGCTTAGAAAATCTCTTAGGGTAGAGCCGCCCTACCAAACAAAATGGTGGCATCAGGTCAAAGAAGTTATTTGTGGAGAGAAATTGAAGATGCAAAACAAACAAACAAAAAGGGTAAATGTATCCTCTATTGGGCCTTTTCCTAGAGGAGTAGGTGATGTATGAAAATCTAAGCAGAGAAGTTAGCTTTGCAAACAGGGAGAGTTCAGCACAATTTCAAAAGATACAGAGAAGGGGGTCCATGTGGAGAAATTGAAGAATCACATTGCATCTCAATTTCCAGTGAAGTGGGAGAAGTATTCAAAAGTATAAGACTAGAGGGCTTCCCTGGTGGCACAGTGGTTGAGAGTCCGCCTGCCGATGCAGGGGACACGGGTTCGTGCCCCTGTCCGGGAAGATCCCACATGCTGCGGAGAGGCTGGGCCCGTGAGCCATGGCTGCTGGGCCTGCGCGTCCAGAGCCTGTGCTCTGCAACGGGAGGGGCCCCAACAGTGAGAGGCCCGCGTACCGCAAAAAAAAAAAAAAGTATAAGACTAGAAATTATTGACATTGAAAACTGTGGGCTTTAGATAAGAATTACCTAAGGATACAACAAAAGGGAGCTCCAGAGGGCCAGCCTTGGCTGGATGACAGGCGTTTGTTTTGAAGTAAATCTAAGTGGTTACAACACCTGACAGCGTGGGGTGTTCTTAAACATTTTCGTGCCATAGGTCCCTTTGGCTGGCAGTTGAAGCCAATGAACCCCTTCTCAGAAAAAGGTTTATATGCCTAAGATAAAATATTTAGAATTTTAAAAGAAACCAATTAAATACTGAAATACATTTATAGAAATATTTTAAAAATGAATGTGTGTATAGTAATGCATATGATATTTTATTCATGCAACAAATAACAAGATCTAAAGAAGGGACTATACCATCAATTCAAAGTAGTTTGAGCATAAATGTTATTTTAAGCTATTTGCAACAACTTAATATATGAACATACCTATGATTTTTATTGGTAACAGTGTCATAGACGCTTACAATATTATTGGGATTTGTCGCCTATATTCATAATTTAAAGAAATGCTAAATGTCACTTAGAGTTTAGTGAAGATAAAGATGTGATTCTTTTTCCCATCCAAGATTATAGACCTTCTAAATTCTATTCAGGATCCCTTGAGGACCTGCAATATGAAGATAAGAACCTCTGGCCATAAATGAGGAGTGAAACAAATCCTCCCAAATGGCTGAGTTTAAGTATAGCTGAGAATTTCCTGCCCTTGTTTTGTATACGTGGATATACATATAACATTTGACATTTACATCACACAGGTGGAGGTGACTCACATCTCTCTGTCCCCATCTAGGTTTCTTTCTTTACTCCAAGAGCCTTTCCCAAGCCTCCTCCCACCTACAGAAGCTCCTCTCCTTTAACCTGTCTGCGATTAAAGATGAGGAACAGTTAACAATGGCCCAGCTGGGCCTGGACCTGGGGCCCAACACTTACTATAACCTGGGACCAGAACTGGAATTGGCTCTGTCCCTGGTTCAGGGACCACATGTGCGGGGCCAGGCCACCCCAAAGACAGGTAAAATGTTTGCACTGCAGTCAGTACCATGGCCTCAAGGTGTCCTTCACTTCAATCTGTTGGATGTGGCTAAGAGGAATAATTACCCCCAGAAGAACTTAGGTTTGTTCCTAGAGATACTGGTCAAAGGAGGCAGAGCCTCTGGGGTGAATTTTCAGCTTGAGGACACCTGCGCCAGACTGAGACGTTCTCTTCACGCTTCCCTGTTGGTGGTCACCCTCAACCCTGAGCAGTGCCACCCTCCTACCCGCAAAAGGAGAGCAGCCATCCCTGCCTCTAAGGCTTCTTGCAAGAACCTCTGCCATCGTCACCAGCTGTTCATCAACTTCCGGGACCTGGGTTGGCACAAGTGGATCATTGCCCCCAAGGGTTTCATGGCAAATTACTGCCACGGAGATTGTCCTTTCTCACTGACCACCTCCCTCAACAGCTCCAATTATGCTTTCATGCAAGCGCTGATGCACGCCATTGACCCAGCAGTTCCCCAGGCTGTCTGCATTCCCACCAAGCTGTCCCCCATCTCCATGCTGTATCAGGACAACGATGACAATGTCATTCTACGGCATTATGAAAACATGGTAGTTGATGAGTGCGGGTGTGGCTAGACTGTCAGCAATAGAACAGAAGGGGTGTTCTTGGGGTAAATGTTCTAATAAAACTATCTGGCTTATGACCTTTGGATCTGAATTGTCAGTATATTTATGTTTACAATTTGTCTTCTTGGAAAATCCATCCTGATTAATGATGTCCCGAGTTATACACACACACACACACACACACACACACACACAGCCTTAATGATCTTAGTTAATTTTCTGCATTACGCTCATGGGAGTATATTAGATTCTAGATAGAAGGAAACAGTCATTTATTGATCTTCTATTATAGGCAGGCATTATTCTATGTGCTTCTTATAAATATATTCCACTGGTCTTTGAGGTAAACATTGTTATTTATGTTTCATAGATAAAGAAGGTGAGATTTAGAGCAGCTAAATATCCAATTTTTCTAAAGTCATCTACTTACGCAACTAAAGATCCCATGCACCCAAATAAATAAATAAATAAAATTAAAAATATATATATATAAAATAATGCAGAAAAATATATCAAAAGAGTACTTGAAATCTATATTGATATCTATATTTCCTTTTATGAATATTCATTCAAATATTCATTCATTCATTTGAATATTCATAAATGTTCATGAACATTTCCTTTCTTTTATGAATATTATATATCCTATAGCTAAGATCAGAGCATACATATAATTTTGTATCTTCTTGTATTCACTTATAGAAATTTTTTTCAAATCACCAACATCTGCATAGTTAATTTAATGACTGTATTATATACAATTATTTAGATACATGTTTTACGTAAAAGAATGTTATCATTGGACATTGTGTTATTTGTAATTTTCATGGTGGAATAGTGTTATGACTCTGTTCACAAATCATTCTCCACATTTTGTCCCCATCTCCATAGAAAAATTTCAGACATGAAATTACAGGGTTAAAAGTATAAGTTGACTCATATAATTAATAGAAGATATATATTAAATAAAATATATTGATCTTAAAACAAATATGCATATATTATGGGGTAAAATGCAAAATTCACATGGACTTCAAATGTAAAACTCTAGAGTTGGTAGGATACTTTGGGTTATATCAGGAAGTATGAAGTCACTTAATTCTCTTGTTTGGAGAATTAAAGAGGAAAAGTCTGAATCACTGCTTTATTTAGTCGTTTCTTTTTCTTTTTTTTTTTTAAAGTTTTTACTTCAATGATGATAATAGCTACTCGGTTTTTTAAAAATTATTAATTAATTAATTTATTTTGGCTGCGTTGGGTCTTCGTTTCTGTGCGAGGGCTTTCTCTAGTTGGGGCAAGCAGGGGCCACTCTTCATCGCGGTGCGCGGGCCTCTCGCTATCTTGGCCTCTCTTGTTGCGAAGCACAGGCTCCAGAGGCGCAGGCTCAGTAGTTGTGGCTCACGGGCCTAGTTGCTCCGTGGCATGTGGGATCTTCCCAGACCAGGGCTTGAACCCGTGTCCCCTGCAGTAGCAGGCAGATTCTCAACCACTGCACCACCAGGGAAGCCCTAGTCGTTTCTTTAATTCCAATTGTCACTACCTTAAATCAGCCTCACCATTCTCATCTGTATTATTGCTGTCATTTTTAACCTGATCTTTTGTTTTTATTTAAAAATTTTAAAATGTAGATTATTATAATTTAACTATATTATGTATATATGCAAAAACGCCTGCATAACCCTCCCAGTCCCTTTTCCCATCCTCCTAATGAAACCACCATCCTGAGTTTGGTGTCCACCTTTCCCATTCATTTTATAATTTTACTACATATATTTGGATCCATAGACATTATAAAGTGTTGCTTCACAAATATGTAAACTTTATAGAAACAATATTGCAGTGTATTTTTCTAACCCTTTTTTTTTTTTTTTTTTTTTTTTTTTTTTTGGGGGGGGGCCTCTCACTGTTGTACGGTACGTGGGCCTCTCACTGCTGTGGCCTCGCCCGTTGCGGAGCACAGGCTCCGGACTCGCAGGCTTAGCGGCCATGGCTCACGGGCCCAGCCGCTCCACGGCATGTGGGATCCTCCCAGACCGGGGCACGAGCCCATGTCCCCTGCATCGGCCGGCGGACTCTCAACCACTGTGCCACCAGAGAAGCCCTCTAACCCTTTATTTCTCTTAATTTATTATTTCAGAAATTCTTATAGGTTGATACAGGTATGAATATAACTGATTTTTTCCATAGCTGGATAGTAATCCATTACATGCATATTACACAACTGGTTTACCCATTATGCTGTTATTGGACACTAAGGACATTCACAGACTGTTAACAATCATTTGTGTAGAGTGAATACAAAATCTCTTGGCAATCTATTTGTCTAGGACTTCGGTGTAGGGCAGCCGTGAATATACACAATTTGTAAGGACAACGGAGAAGAAACTACAGATGTAGATTGTAACAACGAGATTGTAACAACTCTAAATGCACCACTTGAACACAAACAAAAGTGATCTTTATTTATTTATTTAAAAAAACTTTATTGGAGTATAATTGCTTTACAATGGTGTATCTTTAAAACGCACTCAGCATGCTTCCCTGGTGGCGCAGTGGTTCGGAGTCCGCCTGCCGATGCAGGGGACATGGGTTCATGCCCCGGTCTGGGAAGATCCCACATGCCACGGAGCGGCTGGGCCCGTGAGCTATGGCTGCTGAGCCTGCACGTCCGGAGCCTGTGCTCGGCAACAGGAAAGGCCACAACAGGGAGAGGCCCGTGTACTGCAAAAAAATAAATAAATAAAAAAAAATAAATGCACTCAGGGACTTCCCTGGCACTCCAGTGGTTAAGACTCGGTGCTCCCCCTGCAGGGGGCATGGGTTCAATCCCTAGTCAAGGAATTAAGATCCTGCATAAGCGCAGCGCTGCCCCCCCAAAAAACGCACTCAGCTTGTCAAGCGTGTCATTGGAATGAGAAACACTGTTCTGATGGTATCAGTGAGAAGATGACTTTGGACAAACCATCATTCAGAACGAGTTAGTAGAACAATCGAGACAAAGCCAACAGTAGGAACCAACATATTTACAAAGCACTTTCAGATTATATATTTTCAGATTATATATTTAAGAGCTAAGAAATTGATGGAACAGAAGAAAGCTCAATCAGTGGTTGTTTTGCTTTGCCACTGCGGTCCCAGCGGTATCCTCTGTTTTGAGGGGCCAGGATTTTTTGATGCACCCTCAGACTTGAACAAGGACGTCTGATTAGCATAAGCAAAAGTCATAAAAATTTCACATGTGAACCGGTTATCAGTGTGTGAGTTTACGATAAGATGCCAAGGGAAGAGGGCCAGCCAGCATACTGGGTTTCCTTAAAAGTAAAAGGGCACAAGTAGTCATCCGAATGTGTATTAGGAAATCAGAGGAAGGGAGTTAGTTGAAGTCTAAATGGCAAGGTTCATGAACCTCCAGATCCAGACACTAGAGGAATTCTAGTCATTTCAGACCATGCTGCTCCTATTAATATTCTTCAGGAAGGAATCCAACAACATGCTTGGTTGAATTCTGGCTCTTTTATTTGTAATACTCCACATGCCAGGCCTATTTTCTTGAGTATGTAAACTGATCATATTGATTGGGGTGATCCCATTACAAATCATCCTGTTAGGCAGATTATTTCTGAAGTAAATTATCTCTAGTTTTACTTTTATTATTTATTGAGTGTCTATTATATGCCAGTTACTATACTAGGTCTTGGGAAATAAAGATAGATGGTCACTTTCACCATAGTGCTTAAAATCTAGCTTATTTGGCTATAAATTATTCAGATATCTATAAGTGAAAAATTAGCATACACCCCAATATGTGAATATTTAATTATTCAAATCATAACAATTAATGACTATGTTGCTATATTGAATATTAAGTGAAAATTAGCATATACCACAATATATGAATACATGATTATTCAAATTATATTAATTAACTACTATATTAGTATATGGTACTTTAAAAGTTTTAAACAGAAGTTCTAATGCTTTCTTCCCTCATCTCAGTGTCTCAGGGATGGAAGTTCTAATATCTTCTTTCCCCCACCCAGATGTTTCAAGGTGTACGTCCCCCAGGCTGCATGCACCTCACCTCCAATACTACTTTTTGTTGGACAGCGCCTGGGCTTTCAGGATCTCAGTTCCCCAGCCAGGGATTGAACCCGGGTCACGGCAATGAAAGCCTGAATCCTAACCACTAGGCCACCAGGGAACTCTCTACTTTTTTTTTTTTGACTGAGTATGACATTGACTATGTGTTCTGACATTAGCCTGATAATGATCAACCTTTCTTTCATGACCTTTCTTACCTTAAAACTTGAGTTCTTTGGGTTAATTACTGAAATTGCAAGAATGTATCACCAGCCTGACTGACCACAATTCCTGAGGCTGCTTTGCTAAATATACTTCTGAATTGAACTGAACTGTTACTGACAGATTTCCTGAGTTGAAGAAATAGATTTTGACTTGGGGGGGCGGGTGGTGTCTGTGTTTAATACCTTCATGTTATTTTTTTTTAATTGTTAAAAAGATAGTGGCTACTTCCTTCCGCTAGTAGTTCTGCTGCTGGCAGGTTTATTCACTCCTGAGTTAATCAAGTCATCTCCTGAGGTCACACACGAAACTAGAGAGAAACATGCATTCCTGGCCTCCTGGCTTTGTTGCCATATTACCCTACTTCGTTTTAGAATCTTAAATGTCCAGTTAGATCAGTCTATAAATAGGCATGTGCCAGTGAGTCAAGTTGTACGCTGTGATTTGGGCAGAATGGCACAAAATAGAAATAAATTATACACAACATGTATAGCACGTCTATTTCAGGACATTTCAAGACTCATGATCTTTAATGGCAGGCCTGTCCATGTGCCACAGGCCGGTTTGGTTTGAAATTTCACCATCGATTTAATTCATTTCAACTTGACATTTATTGAATGCCTTGAGAGGTGGAAAGAAGGGCACAGATTCTGCTTTTAGGGTAGTTTGTCATCATATGATGTTCCAGCTAGATTTCTAAAACCTAATTAGAATAGCCTCCATCTTGCTCTGACCTGTTTTAACTAACTCACTTTGACTTGCTTTTCAGATGACCTGTTTAGTTTCTGCTTAGTTTTATCATTGCAGCTAGTATTTTTCTCTTTTGAACATTCCCCTTTACACTCCCCTCTTTGTAAGCATTCCTCATCCCAAAGAGAAGGTAGTAACCTCGAGAATCACAGAAGCCCATCACGAGACCACCTGATGCCAGCCTTGACGGTCTTCAGATGATCTCTGGATGGAAAAGAATGCAGACCCTGCACATACCCTGATCTTTATCAACCACTCTGCGTTTTGAACCGTTACTCCTCACTGCCCCATCCGAGGAAACACACAGTCTTGAGGGCATTAAGCCCACAGTGGCTCCCTTTGCCTGGCAAAGCAATAAAGCTATTTTTTTCTGCTTCACCCAAAACTCTGTCTCTGGGATTCAATTTGATCCCAGTATACAGAGTCCGGGTTTAGGCAACAAATTCGGTGGCTCGTATGGGGGAAAAACTCAGGGATGGCCCTACTGGGGTCCCTTGGCTCGATCGGAAGCTCTGAGGTTCGTGCCGGCCTCTTATACAGAGCGGGGGGTTGGAGGACTCCTTAAAAGGTCAGATCGCCTGGAACCTGTTGTTTGGAAAGGTCGAGCCTGGGTTACACCCAGCTCACCATGCTGGCAGTCAGAACTCCAAGGCAGAGTGGAGGGAGAAATGGGGTCGCCCTAGCATCTGCCAAGGCCACCTTTGCGTCAAGGACACTCCTTTCTTCCTCCTCCCCACGCCAGCCTGAACCTCCTACTCCGAGGAATTATTTGGGGGAAGGAGGAAAACAGCATTTGGAACGCTGTAACACCTTGGCCAGCATTAGGGTAAGTCCCCCAGCTTGCACGCCGAGGCCCCTTTGGCCTTGTCTGTTTGGGGAACTCCTGGTTCCCACTGGGAGGGATTCCCCATTTCAGGAATCCCATTTGGAAGGTGCCTCTTGGACTAAAGTCACGGGCTTAGTGGGACTTGGAAGCCAATTTGAGCTTTGTGCTGTTTGGTTTTGTTGTTCTGGTTTGAGGCTCCCGTTTGCTGGTGAGGATTCTGATTTGCTTTTGGTCTGTGCCCGCATGAATGTTTTTCTGATCGAATATGGGAAGCACTTCTTTGATTCCATCCAACAGCCCCCTGGGGAAAACTCTGGCAGGCTGGTGGACCTATAGTTATAAACCTATGACTAAAAAACGAATCATATTTTATTGTAATGCTGTTTGGCCAATGTACATTCTTGAAAGCGAGTAGAGGTGGCCTTTGTTTAGTAGCCTAAAGTCTTGTATCATTCTCCAGCTAGAATTGCTTTGTCACAGGAATGGAAAGCAAGGGAGATCCCGTATGTTCAAGCATCATGCAATTACATAATAAAGAAAGTGAGGGACTTCCCTGGCAGTCCAGTGGTTCGGATTCTGCACTTCCACTGCAGGGGGCACAGGTTCTATTCCTGGTTGGGGAAATAAGACTCCACATGCCACGAGGCATGGAAAAAAGAAAAACAAACACACAAACAAAAAGTGAGCAGCCACGGGCTTCCCTGGTGGCGCAGTGGTTGAGAGTCTGCCTGCCGATTCAGGGGACACGGGTTCATGCCCCGGGCCGGGAAGATCCCACGTGCCGCAGAGCGGCTGGGCCCGTGAGCCATGGCCGCTGAGCCTGCGCATCCGGAGCCTGTGCTCCGCAACGGGAGAGGCCACAACAGTGAGAGGCCCGTACTGAAAAAAAACAAAAAAAAAAGTGAGCAGCCAGGTAGTAGACTGATGGTACAAAGAGAAAAGAAAAGTTCTCTTCCTCCAATGGTGGAGGATTCCAGGATTCCAAATGAAAAGTTGGATGACAGTTTTACAACGCTGGCTGTTAGGAATCCATTGTAGCCCTAATTTTGCCCAGCACCACCTGCTCCTCCCTTGTTGATGGAGGCTCCCGGGACACCTCCACCACCACCTCCATCACTGCAAGCACCACTTAGTAACCTATCTATGCCCATCTGTAACAGGGAAGAGCAAAATCTATTTCTTTTACCTTTGCTTTTTGTTGCTTTTGTTATTATAATCACTAAAAGGATGCTGTCTATAGCTGTAACATACATGATAGCCTGCCACAGGGAACCCTGCCCCTCTGCCTGAATGTTAAATAAACTAAAGTGCCTTGGAGATTGGTTCAAGATGGCAGAGTAGAAGGACGTGCGCTCACTCCCTCTTGCGAGAACACCGGAATCGCAACTAACTGCTGAACATAGACAGGAAGACGCTGGAACTCACCAAAAAAGATACCCCACATCCAAAGACAAAGGAGAAGCTGCAGTGAGACGGCAGGAGGGGCGCAATCACAGTAAAATCAAATCCCATAACTGCTGGGTGGGTGACCCACAGACTGGAGAACACTTATACCACAGAAGTCCACCCACTGGAGTGAAGGTTCAGAGCCCCACGTCAGGCTTCCCAACCTGGGGGTCTGGCAACAGGAGGAGGAATTCCTAGAGAATCAGACTTTGAAGGCTAGCGGGATTTGATTGCAGGACTTCGACAGGAAAGGGGGAAGCAGAGACTCCACCCTTGGAGGGCACACACAATGTAGTGTGCGCATCGGGACCCAGGGGAAGGAGCAGTGACCCCATAGGAGACTGAACCAGACCTACCTGCTAATGCTTGAGGGTCTCCTGCAGAGATGGGCGGTGGCTGTGGGTCACCATGGTGACAAGGACACTGGCAGCAGAAGTTCTGGGAAGTACTCCTTGGTGTGAGCCCTCCCAGAGTCCGCTATTAGCCCCACCAAAGAGTCTGGTAGGCTCCAGCACTGGGTCGCCTCAGGCCAAACAACCAACAGGGAGGGAACCCATCCCCACCCATCAGTAGACAAGGGGATTAAAGTTTTACTGAGCTCTGCCCAACAGAGCAACACCCAGCTCTACCCACCACCAGTCCCTCCCATCAGGAAGATTGCACAAGCCTCTTAGATAGCTTCATCCACCAGAGGGCAGACAGCAGAAGCAAGAAGAACTATAATTCTGCAGCCTGTGGAAGGAAAACCGCATTTACAGAAAGATAGACAAAATGAAAAGGCAGAGAGGACTTTGTACAAGATGAAGGAACAAGATAAAACCCCAGAAAAACAACTAAATGAAATGGAGATAGGCAACCTTCCAGTGAAAGAATTCAGAATAATGATAGTGAAGATGATCCAGGACCTCAGAAAAAGAATGGAGGCAAAGATTGAGAAGATGCAAGAAATGTTTAACAAAGGCCTAGAAGAATTAAACAACAAACAGAGATGAGCAATACAATAACTGAAATGAAAACTACACTAGAAGGAATCAAGAGCAGAATAACTGAGACAGAGAATAGATGACCTGGAAGACAGTATGGTGGAATTCACTGCTGTGGAACAAAATAAAGAAAAAAGAATGAAAAGAAATTAAGACAGCCTAAGAGACCTCTGGGACAACATTAAACGCAACAACATTTGCATTATAGGGGTCCCAGAAGGAGAAGAGAGAGAGAAATGACCCAAGAAAATACTTGAAGAGATTATAGTCAAAAAGTTCCCTAACATGGGAAAGGAAATAGCCACCCAAGTCCAGGAAGCGCAGCGAGTCCCAGGCAGGATAAACCCAAGGAGAAACACGCTGAGACACATAGTAATCAAACTGACAAAAATTAAAGACAAATTATTGAAAGCAAAAGGGAAAAATGACAAATAACAAACAAGGGAACTCCCATAAGGTTAACAGCTGATTTCTCAGCAGCACTCTAAAAGCCAGAAGGGAGTGGCACGGTATATTTAAAGTGATGAAAGGGAAGAACCTACAACCAAGATTATCCTACCTGGCAAGGATCTCATTCCAATTCGAAAGAGAAATCAAAAGCTTTACAGACAAGCAAAAGCTAAGAGAATTCAGCACCACTAGGGGGCCTTTGACACCTCACTTACACCAGTGGACAGATCATCCAAAATGAAAATAAATAAGGAAACACAAGCTTTAAATGACACAATAGACCAGATAGATTTAGTTGGTATTTGTAGGACATTCCATCCAAAAACAGCAGATTACACTTTCTTCTCAAGTGCACATGGAACATTCTCCAAGATAGATCACATCTTGGGTCACAAATCAAGCCTCAGTAAATTTAAGAAAATTGAAATCATATCAAGAATCTTTTCCAACCACAACATTATGAGATGAGAAATCAGTTACAGGGAAAAAACGTAAAAAACACAAACACACGGAGGCTAAATAATACGTTATCAAATAACCAAGAGATCACTGAAGAAATCAAAGAGGAAATCAGAAAGTACCTAGAGACAAATTACAATGAAAGCACAACGATCCAAAACCTATGGGATGCAGCAAAAGCAGTTCTAAGAGAGTTTATAGCAATACAAGCCTACTTCAAGAAACAAGAAAAATCTCAAATAAACAATCTAACCTTACACCTAAAGGAACTAGAGAAAGAAGAACAAAGAAAACCCAGTTAGTAGAAAGAAAGAAATCATAAAGATCAGAGCAGAAATAAATGAAATAGAAACAAGGAAAACAATAGCAAAGATCAATAAAACTAAAAGCTGGTTCTTTGAGAAGATAAACAAAATTGATAAACCTTTAGCCAGACTCATCAAGAAAAAGAGGGAGTGGACTCAAATCAATAAAGTTAGAAATGAAAAAGGAGAAGTTACAACGGACACCGCAGAAATACAAAGCATCCTAAGAGACTATTACAAGCAACTCTATGCCAATAAAATGGACAACCTGGAAGAAATGGACAAATTCTTAGAAATGTATAACCTTCCAAGACTGAACCAGGAAGAAATAGAAAATATGAACAGACCAATCACAAGTAATGAAATTGAAACAGTGATTAAAAATCTTCCAACAGGGCTTCCCTGGTGGCGCAGTGGTTAAGAATCCGCCGGCCAATGCAGGGGACACGGGTTTGAACCCTGGTCCGGGAAGATCCCACATGCCGCAGAGCATCAAAGCCTGTGTGCCACAACTACTGAGCCTGCACTCGAGAGCCCGCGAGCCACAGCTAATGAAGCCTGCGCACCTAGAGCCCGTGCTCCGCAACAAGAGAAGCCACCGCAATGAGAAGCCCACTCACTGCAATGAAGAGTAACCCCCGCTTGCCACAACTAGAGAAAGACGCGCACAGCAACAAAGACCCAACACAGCCATAAATAAATAAATAAACAAATAAATAAATAACTTAAACCCGCCTCTGGCCTATCCAGCTCCCGCACTGGCTGAACAGGCTGCATTGGCAGTTGTTCCAACTGCCCCCACCATGCCGTCAACATATTCACTCCTTTCACGGTTTCCTGTTTCCCCTACCCATGGGGAGAGAATAGAATTTTCTCTGTTAACCCCTGGGGCACAGGGATCTGGTTTAGTATCACCATCTAAGACCCAACAGGGCACCGAATTTGAACCGGGAGCCACTTCCGCAACAGTGCAATTTCCCTTGTGCCGAGGAGGCCTTAATGCAAATGGCCAGCCAGCTGGGTTCCTGTGGATATGCAATCCATTCTCTACTTTGGATTTGCTTAACTGGAAAAACCATAACCCTGCTTACCAAGAGGACCCCCTCCGTGTGACTGAACTTTTCCCCTCCATATTTGCCACTCACCATCCCACTTGGGCGGACATTCACACTCTTATGAATATAATGCTTACTGAGGATGAAAGGAGGATGGTCATTGACAAGGCTAGAGAGGAAGCGCACCAGCTCCACCTAGTGGATCCAAATGGAACTCCAGAAGCAAATCTGTCAGTCCCTATCGCTAAGCCTAACTGGGTTCCTAATAGTGGGGGCATGCCACTCCTAGAACATTATAGGAGGTGTGTCTTAGTGGGTCTTCAAAAGGGGGTACCTAGACAAAAGAGGTTAAGCAAGATTCCGGAGATAAAAGAAAAACCAAATGAGGATGCAGCAGGGCTCCTAGAAAGGATTGATCAAGCTTATATGTGCTACACGGATGCAGACCCTGAGGCCCCTGAGAATGTAAGGATGATAAATATGACTTTCATAGGGCAAAGTGCCCCAGATATAAGGAAAAAACTACCGAAGTTAGATGGTGCATTTGGAATGAACCCTTCTCAATTAGTAGATGTTGCTTTTAAATTATTCAACAACAGGGAACAACGACAGAAGCAAGAAGATGAAAAATTGAAGGCAGCTTCTCTGGCAGCAGCATTGAATTCCAGGAAGGCGAGCAACCTAAAGGAAGGGAAGCCACCACTGAAGAAGGAACAATGTGCTTATTGCAAGGAGGAAGAGCATTGGAAAAGAGATTGCCCTAGGCTAAAGAAAAAGAAAGAAAATAATAAAAAGGAGACAGGAGCTGCTCATATGGTAGAAAGAGAGGAACACTGACATTGAATGAAGAGGCCCGAAGACTCCCTTGGACTTGAGGCGTCCAATTCTAAAATCCCCACAAGAGCCCTGGGTAACGTTGACAGTGGGGAACAAGTTGATTGACTTTCTAATAGATATGGGTGCCACGTATTCTGGAAGGACCTTGGAAAAAGAAATGTCCTAAATTAAAGACGGAATGCACCAGAAAACAGAGGGACCCTCCGGTGGAGGTTATGGTCACCAGGAAGGAAAGTTCTGAAGAAGAATATAGTGACTGATGGGACCCGGGGCTTCTCGCCATGCTGGTGGCTCCAATGGCTATAGCCCCACAGGAGCCCCCGGTACAATTAACAGTGGAGAATCAACTAGCAGGTTTTTTGGCAGATACAGGAGCAAACTACTCGGTTCTGAATTGTAAACTGGCCTCTTTGAGCAATTACACAGTGTCAGTAGTGGGACGTTTCGGGACAAACTCAGCAATGTCCTCTGCTCCAGCCCCTGGAGTGCAAAACAGGACAAGAGAAATTGAAACATAATTTCCTGTATGTATCGGACTGTCTAATCCCTCTTTTAGGAAGAGACTTGGGCAGAGTAAATGTGCAAATAACATTTTCACCTGAGAAACAACTTTTGCCTTTAGAAGTGCCACTGGAAAATGCCCTAAGGCTCCAAGAGTCGCTCGAACAGCCAGGAGAGAAAGAAGCTGAGCCTATTCCAGAAAGGATCCAGGAAAAAGTGAGTAAGGCTGTCTGGGCTAACAGGGCACCCAGACGGGCCGGATTCACTGCCCCGATTCCTATCATTGTAAAGACAGGAATGACTTGTCCAAGGAAAAAACAATATCCTCTTAAAAAGGAAACTATGCAGGGACTTTCCTGGTGGTCTAGTGGTTAAGACTCCACGCTTGCAATGCAGGGGATACAGGTTCAATCCCTGATTGGGGAACAAAGATCCCCCATGGTATGGACAAAAAAAAAAAAGGAAGCCATATAAGGAATCCAGCCAGTTCTAGACTGGTTTTTGAAGTACGGACTAATTAGACCTTGCAGATCTCCTTATAATGCTCCTATTTTGCCAGTTTAAAAAGCCTCATAAGGGCTTCCCTGGTGGCGCAGTGGTTGAGAGTCCGCCTGCCGATGCAGGGGACACGGGTTCGTACCCCGGTCCGGGAAGATCCCACATGCCGCGGAGCGGCTGGGCCCGTGAGCCATGGCCACTGAGCCTGCGCGTTCGGAGCCTGTGCTCCGCAACGGGAGAGGCCACAACAGTGAGAGGCCTGCATACCGCAAAAAAAAAAAAAAAAAGAAGAGTATGTAGATAGACTAGATCAGTTTTTTTGGTGTGATTCTTTACTCAATTTCTTTGTCCTAAACATTGGTCTTGAAAGTGTGGCTCTCCACATAGAGATACTAGCCAAAATTACAAAGCAAGCCCTTAATGACAGCCAACAGAGCTTGACTTTGTTAAACACTGAGGACTCATTAATGGGAAAAGCTGTGCTTCAGAACCAGATGGCCCTGGATATCTTGACAGTCTCACAGCTGGAAACTTGTGCCTTAATTCATACTGAATGTTGTATAATACTTTTATACCGGATGAGTCAGGAAACATAACAACGCTTCTTAATGATGTGAAATCTCCCATCCAGACAGTAGGTAATTGAGATGCTTATGCCTGTGAAGTTGCTTCCCGAGTCTCCAGTTGGTTTTCAAACTTGTTTTCCTGGATCCCACAGGGCCATCCAATCTATTTTCTCAGGAGTTTTCCAGTTCTTACTTTGTTTTGTTGGTTGCAATGGGAATATATGTTCTAGCTAGAATCATGACTTGTCGCCTGTCGTATTTCTGCAAAACTACCACCAGGGCTCTTGTCAAACCGCCTGCCAGTTGGCATGAGAATGTTCATTCCTTCCGTAAGAAAAACCCCTTCTTGCTGTCCCCCCCCTCCTCTCCCCCCGCCGCCCCTCACCCACCCAGCTTCAGCAAGAAACGGCCAGATGACATTGACGCCCACTTGCCTTTTTCCATTGAAATGGAAGGAATAAATTAACAGTGGGGTTTTTGTTCCAGCTAAATTTATAAGAACTAGTTAAAATAGCCTCCATCAAGCTCTGATCTGTTTTAACCTCACTTCGACTTGCTTTTCAGATGACAGTTTTTGTTGTTGTTTCTGCTTCGTTGTATCATTGCACCTGGTATTTTTCTCTTTTGAACACTCCTCGTTATACTCCTCTCTCTGTAAGCATTCTTCATCCCAGAGAGAAGGTCACAGCTTGATAACCTCGAAAACCACGGAAGCCCATCACGAGACCACCTGATGCCTGCTTTGATGGTCTTCAGATGATCTCTGGATGGAAAAATATGTAGGGCCTGCATGTACTCTTTCCTTATCTACCACTCTGCTCCTTGAACCATTACCATAAGACTCCCTCACTGCCCCCTCCAATGGGGACACACAGTCTTGAGGGCATTAGCCCACTGTGGCCCCCTTTGCGTGGCGAAGCAATAAAGCTGTTGTTTTCTGCTTCACCCAGAACTCTGTCTCTGAGATTCAATTCAGTGCCGGTGTACAGAGGCCAGGTTTCGGCAACAATGACACATCCCCAAATCAGGTCAGGCCTAAATTTTCTTTTAAAATAAGAAAATACGGCATAAATATCAGGACATCAAGTGTTGTTCATGGGTTATTTCTTTAGTACTTTATTTTCTGCTCAAGACAATATCAAGCACTTCAACTATTATCACAAAGTTTCTTTTTTTTTTTTTGACCACACCATGTGGCATGTGGGATGTGGGATCTTAGTTCCTTGACCAGGAATTGAACCCGTGCTCCCTGCATTAGAAGCATGGAGTCTTAACTAGTGGACCGCGAGGGAAGTCCCCTTTTAAAAAATTTTATTGAAGTACAGTTGATTTACAATGTTATGTTAATTTCGGCTGTACAGCAAAGTGGCTGAGTTATACATATACATATTCTTTTTTCACAAAGGTTTCTGTACTTTGCTTGTGAGTGGAGCAGTCAGAGTGCATGTCTGAGATCTGAATCTGTTAATTTTTGAGGAGTGTTTGACTGAAAATAGGCATTTGCTTCCGTTTAAAAGGCTAGGAAAAAAAAAGAGCTAGGATCTGTTGCTTTTATCACCTTTTCTGAGCAGAATTGATTGGCAATGATTACATGCAATCATAAATACATTCCCTAATTTTAAGTGGGCTTTAAAAGCAGATAGTCTGCTCTCACTCTTGTTTGTTTGTTTAACCGTTGCTTGACAACGTTAAACAGCAAGCTGGTATGACTATTTTGGACAAAAATGTATCGCAAAATTTGTAACCATAACTTTTGCTGTGTCCCAATAATGTAAATTTATCTTATTGAGAAAGATGCACACAGATCTTAGAGAAAAGTATTTAAGGGCTTCCCTGGTGGCGCAGTGGTTGAGCGTCCGCCTGCCGATGCAGGGGACACGGGTTCGTGCCCCGGTCCGGGAAGATCCCACATGCCGCGGAGTGGCTGGGCCCGTGAGCCATGGCCGCTGAGCCTGTGCGTCCGGAGCCTGTGCTCTGTGGCGGGAGAGGCCACAGCAGTGAGAGGCCCGTGTACCGCAACAAAAAAAAAGTTTTTAAGAATGATTGTTTTAGCCACAATCTATTCTTTTTGTCCTTAAACCTTGTCCTTCAACAATAATAATAAAATCAATACCTATTTTGAAAGGAAGACTATAGCTACCACAGGTATAAACAGAATGCAAATGGAATATGAGAGGAGGATTGAATCCCTCTAAATTATGGAAGTGGGGCTGCATTGATATAGGTAGTCAGAGATAGTAGGACATTTATGGATGAAGAGGGGGCTTGCAGTTAGGGAATTTTAGTTTAGAGGAGAAGGTAGAGCAAAGGAAGAAATAGATGGCAGAGATTGAGAAGGACTTGAAGAGTCTTAGAAAATTATGTACTGGTGGTTGGCTCTGCTAATTGTATTGCTTTTCTGCCCTCTGTTGATAAAAACAGGGAAGAGCAAATTTATCAAACCATATATGGTTCCTTATATCTAGAGGATCAAGGGTCTCATTGAGAACCTGGTAAAACATATAGACTCTCCCCCAGAAAATAATACACGTGAACACACAATATTTTGCATATAACTTCAGTTGCTTCATGGAATCCTTGCCATCAAACTGTGGGATTGTGAAGAACACTTTTCTCTTGAGCCTCCTATTTTCCCCCTTTGTTGGTCTCTGTTTATGATCCTGTGTGTATGAGTACACATGAACTCTTTTGTAATATTCAGTTCCTTGTAAGGGACCTATTTCTCACATTGTCAGTTTCTTCCCATCCTCATATCTCTATGGTGGGTTTATTATTATAAATGCCCCTTCAACTACTAAGACCCAATTTTGTTCATGTCAATTCCTTGTGCTAATGAATTCTCTCTAGCCCCAGGCAAGACAATCCCCTGACTTTCCTTGGAACACTTTTGCTTTGGTTTGGTTTGCTTTACTTCAGTTAATTTTTTATTATGTCTTAAAAAAAAATGGAGATATAATTCACATACCAAACAATTCACCATTTTAAAACATAAAATTCAGTGGTTTTAAAAATTATATTCACAAGATGTACAACCATCACCACTATCTAGCTCCAAAACGTTTTTATTGCCCCCAAAATAAACCCCATATCCATGATCAGACACCCTCCAAGTCTTCTCCCCCAGCCCACTCCCCATTCTCTGGCAATGCTAATTTACTTTCTATCTCTATGGATTTGCCTATGCTGGAAATTTCATAAAAATGGAGTCATACGCTCTGTGGCCTTTTATGACTGAGTTCTTTCACTGAGGATAATGTCTTCAAATTTCATCTGTGTTTTAGCATGTATCAGTACTTCATCCTTTTTATAGCTGAATACCATCCCATTGTGTGGACATCCGACAACTTATTTATCTGTTTATCAGTCGATGGACATTTGAGTTGTTTCCACTTTTGTCTATTATGAATAATGCTACTATGAACATTCATGTACAAGCTTTTGTGGGAATATATGTTTTCAATTCTCTTAGAATTGCCAAATCACATGGTTGCTCTATGTTTAATGTTTTGAGGAGCTATCAAACTGTTTTCCATAGTGGCTGCAACATTTTATATTACTAACAGCAATGCATGAGAATTCCAATTTTTCCATATCCCCACCAATACATTTTTTTTTCTTTTGTGGCCGTGCCGTGCTGCTTGTGGGATCTCAGTTCCCCCATCAGGGATGGGACCCACAGCCTAGGCAGTGAAAGCTCGGAGTTCTCACTACTGGACCGCCAGGGAATTCCCCCCCACCAATACTTTTAATTTTCAATTGTTGGGTTTTTTTTTAATTTTATTATTATTTTTTTGTTTTGTTTGGGGTTTTTTTGCGGTATGTGGGCCTCTCACTGTCGTGGCCTCTCCCGTTGCGGAGCACAGGCTCCGGACGCGCAGGCTCAGCGGCCATGGCTCACGGGGCCCAGCCACTCCGTGGCATGTGGGATCCTCCCGGACCGGGGCACGAACCCGCGTCCCCTACATTGGCAGGCGGACTCTCAACCACTGCGCCACCAGGGAAGCCCTCAATTTTTTTTATTTTTATTATAGCCATCCTAGCAGTTAGGAAGTTGTATCTCATTGTGGTTTTGACTTACAGTTTCCTAATGATTAATGCTGTTGAGCATCTTTTCATGTGCTTATTGGTTATCTGTATATCTTCTTTGGAGAAATGCCTATCAAATCCTTTACCCATTTTAATTGGGTTATTTGTTTATTTTTTTTTTTTAATTTGTTTATATTTGGCTGCGTTGGGTCTTCGTTGCTGCGCGCAGGCTTTCTCTAGTTGAGGCGAGCGGGGGCTGCTCTTCGTTGCAGTGTGCAGGCTTCACATTGCAGTGGCTTCTCTTGTTGCGGAGCTCGGGCTCTAGGCGCGTGGGCTTCAGTAGTTGTGGCACGCAGGCTCAATAGTTGTGGCTCGTGGGCTCTAGAGCGCAAGCTCAGTAGTTGTGGTGCACGGGCTTAGTTGCTCCGCGGCACGTGGGATCTTTCCAGACCAGGGATTGAACCTGTGTCCCCTCCTGGCAGGAGGATTCTTAACCACTGCACCACCAGGGAAGCCCCTCTCTGTTTATTTTTGAGTTGTAATAGTTTTTTATATAATTGGGACGCTAGCCCTTATCAGATATATAGCTTGCAAATATTTTCTCCCATTCTGTGAGCTGTCTTTTCACTTTCTAGATAGTGTTTTTTGTAGCACAAAAGTTTTTAATTTTGATGGAATCCAATGTATCAATTTTTTGTTATTACTGTTTGTGCTTTATGTATCATATTTAAGAAACTGTTGTCTAATTCAAAGTCATGAAGATTTACACCTATGTTTTCTTCTACGAGTTTGAATGGTCTTGGCATCCTTCTTAAAAATCAGCTGACCACATATTCGTTGCAAGAGCCACTATTAAAACAACAACAACAGAAAGTAAGTCTTGGTGAGTTTATGGAGAAATTGGAGCTCTTGCATGGCTCAGCTGATATGGAAAACCGTATGGACGTTCCTCAAAAAATTTAAAATAGAATTATCATACGGTCCAGTAATCTGACTTCCGGATATATGAGCAAAAGAATTGTAAGCAGGCATGGGATTGAAAGTGACTTTTGCACACGCATGTTCATAGGAACACTATTCACAGTAGCCAAAAGGCAAAAGCAACCAACTTGTCCATCAACGGATGAATGGATAAACAAAATGTACTAAATACATACAATGGGATATTATTCAGCCTTAAAAAGGAAGGAAATCCTGTCACACATTACAGCTTGAATGAAACTTGAGGACATTATGCTAAATGAAGTCAGCTAGTCACAAAATGACAAATACTGTGTGATTCCACTTATATGTGATATCTAAAATAATCAAATTCATAGAAACAGAAAGTAGAATGATGGTTGCTCAGAGCTGAGGGAGAAGAAAATAATGAGTTGTGGTTTTCAGAGTTTCAGTTTTGCAAGACGAAAAAGCTCTGTGCCACAACGACGTGAGTATACCTAACACTAGTGGACTGTATACTTGGAATGTAATCACAGCATACTTGAAAATGGCTAAGATGGTATAAAGGAAAAACACTTCTGTGTTTCAATGTTTCATACTGAACACTTCTGTGACCCGATGTGTAGAGGTTTTCCCACACCAGGCAATACTCTAGTTCTCTGTAGACACCAGCTGGGTGTCCTACAGTTCAATTCAGTTCTGACACTGTCTACCTGGAGTCAACATCAGATCCTACGGGTTAAGTTCCTGTCTGTCACAGTCCCAGGGGTAAGTCCAGGTAAGTTGGAGATGTAAGAAGTGTAGCCAGTACAATTACCACATAACACAGGTTAGTCAAAGTGAGGAAAACAGAGAAGGGAGTCACAAGCCACCCCAAGCACAAGTCCAGAAGGAGGCGTCTCAGCACAAGCACCATCGTCGGTCTGGCAACTAGTCCTGTGACAAGCGTGCGTAGGGAGCTGCTTCTGCTCCAACAGGGCCTCCACCCTCATCCTGAACAGCTGGATCAGCTCTCAGCAGCCTGGAGTCGGGGCCTCCAGTGAAGGGCCTTCAAGTCACTCGGCTCAGTGGTCTCTTTCTTTGTTTTTTTGCGGTACGCGGGCCTCTCACTGTTGTGGCCTCTCCCGTCGCGGAGCACAGGCTCCGGACGCGCAGGCTCAGCGGCCATGGCTCACGGGCCCAGCCGCTCCGCGGCATGTGGGATCTTCCCGGACCGGGGCACGAACCCACGTCCCCTGCATCGGCAGGCGGACTCTCAACCACTGCGCCACCAGGGAGGCCCTCAGTGGTCTCTTTTTAAGGAGCAACAGTTATGCCCAGGGGAGGGGTCTTGTCTCCATCACTTTCTCCTTCTGTTCCAGTGACATGAATTGCCCGACAAATTTCTTATGTAAAGTAACAGTTCATCACTCTAAGACAGTCCTATAGTGGACGTTTCAAAACAACTAAGATTACATACATTGGCCACGGTGAGTCGATTTTGAACAACTTAACATAGTTTAACGTAGCTTAATTCCTACGTTTCACACTTGATAAGCAGGAATCATAACATAAAAGAAATCACATCATAATGGTCCTACAAGACTGCCCCTTTCCCCCACCTCAGATGCCAATAGCAAGTCCAGGCTGTTACCTCAGGTTCTCACCAACTGACTATAAATCCAGGGTTCTGAGCACCTGCCCCTTGTGTTTGATTAATTTGCTAGAGTGGCTCACAGAACTGAGGAAACCGGAGAGATTATCAGTTTATTACAAAGGATATTAAAGGATACAAATGAATAGGCAGATGAAGAGGTACATAGGGTGAAGCCTGCAAGGGTCCTGAGCACAGCAGCTTCTGTCCGGATGGAGTTTGGGGTGTGCCACCCTCCCGGCACGTGGACGCGTTCTCGTCCATAAACCCAGAAGCTCTCTGAACCCAATCCTTTTGGGTTTCTATGGAGGCTTCATCACATAGGCATAATTAAGTCACTGGCCATTGGTTATAGGTTCAATCTCCAGCTCCTCTCCCCTCCCTGGAGAGGGAGTGATGGGGTAGGGCTGAAAGTTCCAAACTTCTAATCACGTGCTTTATTCCCCTGGCATCCAGCCCATGATATTAGATTACCTAGTGACCTTACCAAAGCCCCCTTATCAACGTAATAAAGAACAGCTTTATAGATCTCACCTCTTGGATCATTCCAAGGGTTTTAGAATCTCTGTGCCAGGAACAGGGAGAAAGACCACACATATATTTCTTATTATAAATCAAAATATTACAATACCTACCCCCTTAGAACTTGGGTTCCTTACAGCAGAACAATCATACAAATCAAAAACTATGGTCAGGGACTTCCCTGGTGGTGCAGTGGTTAAGAATCTGCATTCCAATGCAGGGGACACGGGTTCGAGCCCTGGTCCGGGAAGATCCCACATGCTGCGGAGCAACTAAGCCCGTGCACCACAACTACTGAGCCTGCGCTCTAGAGCCTTCGAGCCACAGCTACTGAGCCACGTGCCACAACTACTGAAGCCCGTGCGCCTTGAGCCCGTGCTCCGCAACAAGAGAAGCCACTGCAACGAGAAGCTCGCGCACCGCAACGAAGAGTAGCCCCCGCTCACTGCAACTAGAGAAAAGCCTGCGCGCAGCAACGAAGACCCAACGCAGCCAAAAATTAATTAATTAATTAAAATAAAATAAAAAAAAACGACGGGCACATTATCAAAGTTCCATTTTGTCATTAATAATTAGTCCAGTCCATTATCGTATCATATGAAAATGTCTCTCAGGGGGAGGCCGCTTAGGTTTGCAGGCCTCCACTGGAGATCTTGTCATGATCCCCAAAGCAGGAGTGATCTCAGGAAACTTGCAGCTTCACCCTTTCAGATATCTGGCATAGTTGAGCTAAGAGACACTATTATCTCTTGCTCTGAGCCTTTTCTGAGGTGTTTATTAATATTGCATTTTCCTTATTATATAACCCAGGTATTCATTCCTTTTCCTTCAGCGACCATTTCTCCTCTTCAGATAGTAAATTTTACGTTATGTACTTTTTTGCCTCAATTAAAAATTAAAAAAAAAATACAATCAATTGACTGTAGATGTATGGGTTTATTTCTGTGTAGAGGTCTTGCACATGCTTCAAAGTATAAAAAGAGAAGGGAATTCCCTGACTATCCAGTGGTTAGGACTCGGTGCTTTCACTGCCATGGCCTGGGTTCAATCCCTGGTCAGGGAACTAAGATCCCACAAGCCACAGGGCACAGCTGGAAAAAAGAAAAAAAAAAAAAAAAAAAAAAGAATAGCTGAATGCTTTCCCCTGTTAAAAAAAGAAACTGTAAGTCCCAAATGTCATGTGTGCTAAGCCCATATCATTAGACCAAGACTTGAGAGCTATCTAAGCTAAATGCAGTTTCAGCCTTGCCCAGGAATGTAAACGTAACAGGTCAGTTTGGAATTTCCTTGTCAGAACCAGTGAAGTAATCTGCCTAATAGACACTTTTGTCCCCCAAAGGAAGGTAACCTTGCCAGAAATAACCCTTTTTGTTTGTTTATGATTTCTTTGTCACACCCCCTCCCTGCTTTTAAAAATCTTTCCTTTTCTGTAGCTCTTAGGAGCTCCTTTCTATTGACTGGTCAGACGGGATGCTGTCCAATTTTGAATCTTTTAATAAAGCCAATGAGATCTTCAAATTGATCAGGAACAAGGCAAGGATATTCACTCGTACCTTCTCTCTCTTTTTCTGGCCGTGCAGTGCACGGCTTGTGGGATCCTAGCTCGCCAGCCAGGGATTGAACCTGAGCCCCCTGCAGTGGAAGTGCAGAGTCCTAACCACTGGACCACCAGGGAAGTCCCTTACCTTCTCTATTGAACATTTTATTGGTGTCCTTAGCCATTCCGAGAAGGCAAAAAGAAGAAATAAAAAGACACACGTGTTGGAAAAGAAGTAAGATTGTCTTTATTTACAGACAACATAATCCTTGGAAAAGCCTAAGAAATCTACAAAAAAGAATTAGAAATAAGTGAAGTTAGCAAGTTCACAGGTTAGTTATGTAGGGGAGCAAAATTTGCCACCCTAAAATGTCTCTGGCATATGGATTATTTCAGGCTGAAAACAATCAAGGCCCAAAAGACTCAAGAAGCAACTTTGACCTTCCCCCTTAGCTGCCTAAAGAATTTCGATAAAGGGCCAGTTCCTACAATAGAGCTGTCACCAGAGATCTCTGCAAAGAGTATGGGCTGAGTGTGGTGGGGAAACTTGGCAGGGCCTGGAGATCAGAGTCCACTCTGGGTCCCATTGTCTAGGGGCAGCCCAGCAAATATTTGTTTATCATTGGCTTTTTCATTTCCATGTGAATTGCCTTCCTCTCCTTTGAGGTCCCAAACCACTACCCCCAACATCTTCTTTTGTCTTTAGCTGAAGATGGTATTTAAGATCAGGGCTTCAGCCATTTTGACAGGTTACTCAGTTTTCCTGGGTCTCTCCCATATATACGTGTTATCAAACTTTGATTTTCTCCTGTTATCTGTCTCATGTCAATGTAATTCTTAGAACAGCCAGAAGAACCTAAAAACAGTAAAGGAAAATTTCTTCCCCAAAGTTACACGGTCAATATACAAATCAATTCTATTTCTATATACTATCAATGAAGGGATAGGAAAAGAAAACAAAAACAAAACACCAATAACACAATCAAAGTAAAACCATGAAATGTTAAGGGATACATTTAATAAACTATACAGTACACACACTGAATATCACTAAACATTGCTAAGTGAAATCAATCCTTAAATAACTGAAAGAATATAGCATGTTTGAGATTTAGAACACACAATGTCTTCATGTTTCAATTCTATTCAAGTTGATCTATAAATTCAACACAATACCAATCAAAACCACAGCAGGCATGTTTGTAGACAATGACAAACTAGAATTTATATAGCCAAAGCACTCTGGGGAAATCAGAATGTGCACTACCTGATTTTGCAGCGCAGGAAGAGAGATGTAGACGTAGAGAACGGATGTGTGGACACCGGGGTGGGGTGGGGTTGGGGGGGATTGGGATGAACTGGGTTATCGGGATTGACATATGTGCACTGCCGTGTGTAAAACAGATTGCTAGTGGGAACCTGCTGTGTAGCACAGGGAGCTCAGCTCGGTGTTCCATGGTGACCTACCTAGGTGGGTGGGATGGGAGTGTGTGTGGGAGGGAGGTCCAAGAGGGAGGGGATTTATGTATACACATAGCTGATTCACTTCATCGTACAGCAGAAAGTAACACAACATTGTAAAGCAACTATACCCCAATAATAATAATATTTTATTTAACCCAACATAAAAAGACATTATTAATCTATAATAATTATAACTGTGATATAGGCATAATTATAGACATATAGATCAATGGAATGAAAGAGAGATTTCAAAAACGAATTTACACATATGTGATCAACTGATTTCAATAAAGGTGCCAAGGCAATTCAATGGGAAAAGTACAGTCTTTTCAACAAATGGTGCTACCAAAAGCAGTTATCCATATGGGGAAAATGATATAGATATCTGTTACAGGTTGAATGTTTGGTATCCCTTGATTCTTACGTTGAAGCCCTAACAGCCAGTGTGGCTATATTTGGAAATGGGAGCCTCTGAGAAAATAATTAAACTTAAATGAGCTCATGAGGGTGGAGCCCTGATCTGATAGGATTAGTGTCCTCATCAGAAGAGAGCTCCCCACCCCTGCAGGGGACACACACACGATAAGGTCAGGTGAGTGCACAGCAAAAAGGCAGTGTTTACAAGTCAGGAAGTTCTCACAAAACCCCAGATTGGTTGGAACTTTGATCTTGAACTTCTAGCCTCCAGAACTCTGAGAAAGTAAGTTTTTATTGTTTAAGCCCCCAGTTTGTGGGATTTGATTATGGCAGCCCTAGCTGATTAATATAATATCCACGTGGACAAAAACCAACCCTGACTCTTACATCACACCACAAGCTCAAAAAATGGATTGCAGGACTTCTCTGGTGGTGCAGTGGTTAAGAATCCAGCTGCCAACACAGGGGACAAGGGTTGGATCCCTGGTCCGGGAAGATCCCGCATGTTGCGGAGCAACTAAGCCCAGTGCCGCAACTACTGAGCCTGTGCTCTAGAGCCCGCAAACCACAACTGCTGAGCCCGCGTGCCACAACTGCTGAAGGCTGCACGCCTAGAGCCCATGCTCCGCAACAAGAGAAGCCACCACGATGAGAAGCCCACGCACAGCAACGAAGAGTAGCCCCCGCTCGTTGCAACTAGAGAAAGCCCGTGCGCAGCAACGAAGACCCAATGCAGCCAAAATAAATAAATAAATAAATGTTCCTTTAAAAAAAAATGGATTGCAGACCTAATGTAAAAGCTAAAACCAAAACTACAAGTACTAGAAGAAAATATAGGAGAATATCTTCGTGTCCTTTGAGTAGGTAATGATTTTGTAGACAAGATCTAAGAAGCACTAACCATAAAAAGAAAACTGATAAATTGAACTTCATAAAAATTGAGAATATCTGTTCCTCAAAAGACACCATTAAGGAAATGAAGAGTCAAGCCAGAAACTTAGCAAAATATATATAAAGGTATGACAAAGGAATGGTATCCACAATATATAAAGAATTCTTACAACTCAGTAAGGAGACAAAAATAAAATTTAAAAATGGACAAAATACTCAAACAGGCTTGAGAAAAGAAGATATATAAATAACTAACAAGCACATGAAAAGATGCTCAACATCATTAATCATCAGGAAAATGCAAATTAAAATCCACATACCCACAGAAATTACTGCAACTAGAAAGGCTGACATTACCAAGTGTTGGTAAGGATATCAAGCAGCTGGAACACCCATTTCCTCCTGGTCAGAATGTAAACTGTTATAACTGTCCAGCATTTTCTTAAAAGTTAAATACACACTTACCTATTTGATCTAGCAGTTCTACTCCCAGGTTCTTCGATCAAGAGAAGAAAAAAGAAACTCCTACACAAAGAGTTGTACACAAATGTTCGTATCATCTTTATTCACAATAGCCTAAAATTGGAAAATAACCCTAAGTCCACCAAAGGATAAATGAATAAACAAATTGTAGCATACCCATATGATGGAATTCCACTCAGCAACAGAAAGAAATGAACCACTGATACACCTAATCATGTAGATTAATTTCACAGGATAGCTGAGCAAAAAAACGTGTCGATGAAAAATTTATCAGTTAATCTAAGAAAGAATTGCAAAATTTTATTTGAGGCAAATTCGAGGATTTTAACCCAGAAGAGCATCTCAGAAAGCTCTGAGAACTTCCACCCCTTAGAATTCAAGACACAGTCTGGGATTTCCCTGGCAGTCCAGTGGTTAACACTCCGTGCTTCCACTGCAGGGGGGTGGGGGGGGCGGCATGGGTTTGGGGGGCATGGGTTCTATCCCAGGTCGGGGAATTAAGATCTCACTGGCTTTTTGGTACTAGAAAAAAAAAAAGTCAAAATACAGTTTATGTAACCTTTTTGAGACAGAAGACTGTACATTAAATGAGGTATTGACAGTTTACCTAATCCAGATTTAAGCACCATTGTCGTGGGTCTTGTGATCCTTTACACATCAAGAAGGAATGTTTACTTTTTTTTTTTTTTTTTTTTTTTGGGGGACACAGCCCTCACCCCCTTGGGG